>NW_004524912.1:1033001-1048128 GCF_000260255.1 Octodon degus
GGGGCTGGCTGGCATATGGTGCTGGGGGATTGAACCGTGGTCCCTGATGCCTTGCCAAGCTTGTTCTAAGTAGGTGCTTTAGACCACTGAGCCATCTCTCCAGCCCTCGTTAAAATATTTGAATATATTTCTTACTATATTCTTACTATACAGGCTGAGTTTTTGTTGTTTGCATCAAATTAAATCATTTATCCAAAAAATATGTATAAGGGCTGGGGAGATGGCTCAGTGGAATAAGAGCTGCCCTGGCAGGTGCAAGGGCCTGAGTTTAATCCCTGGTTCTGGAAAAAAAAATTTATAAAGCAGACTGCTAAAATAATTCCATAAAACTTCAGTTACTTTTTCTTTAAGGCAATAAAAGTACAATCATCCTTTCAAAAGAAAACTTGTTGAAGTGAACACATTGTTATATAGCATGCTAACAAATGTTATTACCATATTTCTCTTAGCAGATTCTGTTCTTCGTCTATCATGATTTGCTTCTGATTTAAAGATATATGAAATATTTGTTTCTAAAAATGTAAGCTGTTGTTAAAATAATTTTATAAAAACTATTCTCAGCTGAAAACTGTATGGAAGAACACTTGTAAGTGTATATGAAATCATACATTTTTAATATTCTGGGTTATAATTGAATTCACAGTTCTTTGTCCACTTCATTACCTTATCAAGAAACAAGATATTAGATAATTTTTTTCCTTTTTTTGTAAATGTCCATACATCCTGGATTATATACAATGCCTTGTATTTGGGTTCAACTTTTAATAATATAACAATATTATATTAATTCTAGATCACCTATATTAAAATAAATATGGATTTTTATTTTGAAAATGTATAGTCTACAGTACTTGATATGTGTAGTATATTTTTTGAAACAGTAAAACATCTGAATATATTTATAAGTTTCCTTCGTGATTAACGTATAGGTAGACAAAGCTGTTATACTGAAGGAGGAGAAAAGTAAATCGCCAACAGGAAAACAATGGATTAACAATAAAAATGTCAATAATTTCAGTAATCTTAATAATTAATATTAATTGTCTCAATAATGTTATCAAAAGATTTAGATTGGAAAACAGAATAAAGAAACCAAATCCAAGTTGCACACAAGAAACACAATTAGTGCAAGTAAAAGGAAATCAAGAACTCGAGGACTTACTAATTAAGAGAAAAGAGGAAAAGAGCTAGGAAACATGACAGTGACAACCCATACAGTTATATGTAGAAGATGGGCAAGACAATGATCCTGAGAATCTCCAGAAGATTTTTGAATCTAGCATTAATTGGAAAGATTCTCACCCTGACTATATATGATGACACCTGTGAACTAAGCAACTGCACTGAAGATGGCAATTTGTAATAGTAGGTTCATGCTTGGAGTGCCTGTTGTTATGGTCTTCTGAATATGGAATGCTTGTCATGACATGCCAGTTGTTGCTGTGCTGTCTCTTGGGTAGATGACTGTTCAAAAAGAAGTGGGTGGTGAATGAAGGCAGGAGAAAGGAAAAGGAATTTGTGGGACTGGCCTGTTTCAAGGTTGTATACAGTTAGATTTTTGGACTTACGTGTAAACATAAGAATTATATAATTCATTATGCCTACTTTTAAAATATATTCTACTTTTTAAATGTTTTTTCATCATATTCTGTAGGGACTTAGAGTTCAACATATCAATACTTGATGAAAAATACCTGTTCCATGTTATGCCTAAGATGTTTGATATTCAGACAGATAGTGAGGTTAAGCTTAACAGCCTAAGTTGTGTGGTAAAAACAATACACTTCTTTTCCGGAGGATTAACAACCTAAGTTTGCAGATAAAAATTAGAGAAAAAGGAGGGCACAAGGAAAGCCAACAATTTGGCCCTAGCCTTCCATGGTCAGTTAAGACTCAGGACATATGAGAATTTGTACTGTAACGTCATGTAACTCAATAGTCTCCCAAATTTTCTGATCAAGGAGATTATGGGGCCAAAGAGGAAAGTGATTGATGATGGAGAGTGTGCCTAAGGAGAGTCACATGGAGAGAAAACATTATCTCAGGCTTTCACAGATAGCACATTGTTCAAGCAATGGCCGTGACTCATCCACATGATTTACTCTGACAAAGGATCTACAATCTGTTACAGTATCTCAGGATAAATCCTGAGTGGATTTCACTGACCTTATCAGATCCAAAAGCTACAACTCTTGTTGCATAGGTCTTGCTTTATCTTGGTCTTAACCATCCAGCAGAAAAGTATCAAAACAAAGTATAAGAAATAAAGCCATGGTGTTATGTTGTGTTTTAGGGGACTCAGGTCAACAATTTCTGACATTGCCAGTAAAGCAGAAGACACAATAAAGTTATGGATTCATGGACTCTTTTAGAATATCTTGCTGAGTTTACACATCTATAATATTCAAATAACGGAACTTAACAAAAAAAGGGATACAGATGAATGTCCATTTTGCATCTGTGTATTCCAAGTGGTTAGGATAGATATATAGTTACATTCTTTTAATGAATAGAGGGATTGTTCTAATAGTGTTTGTCAATAGGATATCATGTCCACATCTTATATAGCAATTATCCGCTAGGAAGAATGTATACAATGTGTTAATTATTGAAAATGTCCTACCAAAACAAAACAAAACAAATAAAGTTGCAGACTAAAAGTCTATGGAAATAAAATATGTGACAAAACCTGAAAAGGACTGGAGTAGCCATTCGATTTTCAGACAAAATGCATTTCACGCCAAAATGGATGGGAGCAATTCAACATGAAAAAATAATCATAAGCATATACGAACCAATCACATGTGCAAGCAGCTTCATGAAACAAACAGTACTAGGCAGAAAGTTCAGAATAATATTAAAACAACCACTTCAAGGGATGTTACTATGCCACTTTCACAAGTAGACCGATCAGCTACACAAAACTGCACAAAAATCAATACTAAAATATTGGAGTTGAACTAACTCTGCAAAAAACTATGGACTTAATAAGTATTTAAAGAGTGTTTCACCCCATATCATTGTATGGGACTTCTCCAAAATAGACTACATAGGAAAATAAAAAGAAAAACTGCCATCATTTACAGATGACTTGAACCTCTATGTAGAAGACCCAAAAATTCCACCAAAAGAGTCCTAGAATTAATAATTAAATTCAGCAATGTAGCAGGATGCATAATAAACACACAAAAATTAACAGTGGTTTTGTACATCCTAATGAACTAAATGACAAAGAAAATAGAAAAGCAGTAGCATTCACAATAGTATTAAGAAAAACTAAATAGGAATTAATCTAAATATAGATGGAAAAACAAAAATAATAGTAGTCAGAAAAAAAGAGATGAAAGTGAAAAGGGAAACTGGGCATGGTGGCACACGCCTGTAATCTCAGAGCTGGGGAAGCTGAGACAAGAACTATGAGTTTGAACTGCATAGTGAGACTCTGTACAAAATAAATAAAAGATTAAATAAAGTGAAAAGCTAGTTCCTGTTCCCGGTTATGCAGAGTCATTATTTGCAAAACTGCCCATAGTTCCAAAGCTGTTATACATATTTAATACAATCCCAATCAACAGTATTTCTCAAAATTATGGAGGAAAAAACAGTATTTCTCACAGAACTATAGAAAACGTTAAATTTCCAATAAATCCTGAGACCTGGAATACAAAGGCAATTCTTGGCAACAAGAGCAAAAAGGCATCGCAATTTCAGGCTTTAAATTACACTATAAAACTACACTGGTGAAAGAAGCCTGATATAGGCACAAAAAAGAGACATGTGAATCAAAGGGACAGAGCAGAATTTGCAAAAGCAATCTCAAGCAAATTCATCCATCTGATCTTCGACAAAAGGCCCACTAGAGAAAAGACAGTCCCTTTAAATACTGTTGCTGGGAAAACTGGTTATCCACATGTAGAATATTTAATTAAGATCCATATCTTTTACCATGTTGTACAATAATATCAAAATAAATGAAAGATCCAAATGTTAAAACTGAAACATTTACGAAAAAAAAAAAAAACTAAAACATGCGTCAGGGACGTGGTTCAGTAGCACAAGTGCTTGCCTGGCAAGTACAAGATCTCCGGTTTGATTCTTGGTTAAAAAAAAAAAAGTTTTAATCTACTAAAGGAGAAAATAGTTAAAACTAGAAAATATAGGTACAAGCAAAGATTTTCTAAATTAGACCCAGTTGCATAAGAAATAATAGGAAAAACCAATAAACAGAATTGTATGAAATTAAAAAGCTGTGCAGAAAAACAAACATCCAACAGAGTAAAGAAATAAACCTACAAAATTGGAAATTGTTTTCCTTCTATAACTCAGGTAGAGGACTATTGTCTGAAATATACTAGGAACTCAAAAATGTTAAAACTCCAAAATAAAAGATCCAATTAAACATTGGCCACTGAAATGAATAGATGCATCTGAGAAGTAGAAATGGCCAATGAGTACAAGAAAATCTGTTCATCATTTCTGGTCAATAGAAAAATGCAAATTAAAACAACACTAAGGGTCAGGGATATAGCTCAGTGGCATAAGTACCTGCCTGGTAAGCACAAGATCCCGAATGTGATCCCCAGTACTGAAGGAAAAAAAAAAGTAAAGCAACACAAAGTTTTCACCTTACTCCAGGAAGAATGGTTGTCTTGGAGAAATCAAATCATAACACATGCTCACGAGAATATGGGTAAAAAGAAAGGAGCCTTTCTATATTGTTGGTGGGAATGAGAAGTATACAAATACAGTGGAAATCAGTGTGGAAATTACTTGAAAAATTAAAAGTACAATCCTATTTTGGCCAGGTAGTTTCCTTCGTGTTATCATTCTGAACCAGTTAAAAAGAACTCCCGACAATGGTACATACTTACGCACATGTATAGCCCCACAGTGTGTAACAGCTGAGTTGTGGACACAACTCAGCCTATATGTCCACCCACCCACAGGAGAGAGGATAAAGAAAATGTGATGTTCATAAATGAAGGAATATTGCATTGCCATGAGAAAGCTTACACTAGTCATTTGTAGGAAAATGCACTCACCTCAACTATAATTTTATGTAAAATAAATCTGTCCCCACAGATTTTTATCACATATTTTTCTTATATGAAAAACCAAAAATATAAATTAAGAAAAAGATGAAATATGGATAACAGAAAATAGAAAGAGGGAAGAAGAAGGGTTTGAACAAAGGATTAAGATGTGCCATACACGTGTACCAGCTCCACATGAGGGATGAATAGTCATGTACTGCAAATGCGTACAAATAAAAAATTGAAACATTCCATTTACAAAAACTCATGAAAATTAAAAAACAAATAAATGACTTTAATTAGATAGTGTCATCAGCAAGTTTTAGTCATTACATGGTTTAAGTATTTACCAAATGTCACTTATTGCATTTTGAAATATAATAATTCACATCACAGTATTAGGCCAGAGGTAGAGGCCTGTGCGGCCCTGACAGGAAGATGGGCTGTGTCCACTAGCCATTGGGGATGGACCACTGTGGTTGCCAGTGTACAGCAAGTTTTCTGTGTTGATCCAGGCCAATGTGCAATACCAACATGTCTATGTCTACTGGTGGTGCTGTAAGCACCTCACAGATTTCTGCTTCGTAACAAGAGACCCTAATTAGACCAAAGCCATTGCTTTTAAAGTTATTAAAATCTGTTGGTGCCCAAAAAGACATTTATACTATGAAGGAGGTCATATTTTATCTTGGCCAGTATGTTATGGCTAAAAGATTGTATGATGAGAAACAGCAACATATCGTGTATTGTTTGAATGATCTTCTAGGAGATTTGTTTGGAGTGCCAAACTTCTCTGTGAAAGAGCACAGGAAAATATATACCATGATCTACAGAAACTTGATAGTACTCAATGAGCAGGAACCATCAGACTCTGGTACATCTGTGAGTGAAAACACGTGTCTGCTTGAAGATGGGAGTGACCAAGAAGACCCTGAGCAAGATCTACAAGAAGGGAGTCCTTCATCTTCAGATTTGGTTTCTACACCATCTACCTCATCTAGGAGGAGAACAATTAGTGAGACAGAAGAAAGCTCAGATGAATTGTCTGGTGAATGAAAAAGAAAACACCACAGATCAGATAGTATTTCTCTTTCTTTTGATGAAAGCTTGGCTCTGTGTGTACTAAGGGAGATATGTTGTGAAAGAAGTAATAGCAGAGACTCCATCAAATCTGGATCTGGATGATGGTGTAACTGAACATTCAGGTGATTGGTTGGATCAGGATTCAGTTTCTGATCAATTCAGTGTAGAATTTGAAGTTGAGTCTCTTGATTCAGAAGATTATAGTCTTAGTGAAGAAGGACAAGAACTCTCAGATGAAGATGATGCGGTATATCGAGTTACTGTGTTTGACAGGGGAAAGTGATACAGATTCATTTGAAGAAGATCCTGAAATTTCCTTAGCTGACTATTGGAAGTGTACTTCATGCCTTGAAATGAATCCTCCCCTTCCATCAAACTGCAACAGATGTTGGGCCGTTCATGAGAATTGGCTTCCTGAAGATAAAGGGAAGGATAAAGGAGAGGTCTTTGAAAAAGCCCAGTTAAAAAACTCAACACAGGCAGATAAAGGCTTGGATGTACCTGATGGTAGAAAGACTTTGGCAAATGATTCCAGAGAGTCATTTGTTGAAGAAAGCAATGATAAATCCACACAAACCTCCCTGTCTCAAGAAGGTGAGGACTACTCTCAGCCATCAACTTCTGGTAGCATTATTAATAGCAGCCAAGAAGATGTTAAAGGGTTTGAGAAGGAAGAAACACAAGACAAAGAAGAAAGCATGGAATCTGGTTTTCCCCTTAATGCCATTGAACCTTGTGTGATTGTCAAGGTAGACCTAAAAGTGGTTGCATTGTCCATGGCAAAACAGGATATCTTATGTCGTGTTTCACATGTGCAAAGAAACTGAAGAAAAGAAATAAGCCCTGCCCAGTGTGCAGACAACCAATTCAAATGATTGTGCTAACTTATTTCAACTAGCTGACATCCATAAAAGTATATATTTTTAACTTTATATAAGCCTAAAAATTTAGACAACACAGATCTTATAAACATCAAAGCAAGAAATATGAGGACATTGAAATGTAACTTAATTAAGCAACTTTTGTGTGAAAAGGAAAAGTATGGAAAGCTTTTAACATTCAAGATGTAGATGCTCTGAAACACCAATCCTTAGTTTCTCTCCTCCTTCAGAAATTCTTATTTATATTTGTTGCTATGTTATGTAGGCATAAGTGTACCACTTATACTAATTATTAAGAATCTTCAGTGAAATAGTGAAAGTAACCAGAATTGCTAATAATAATTGAGATTATAAATGACAGAATATGTAATACATGTTATTCAACATTGAGCTTTGCAAATTAAATCTCATTTTACATGCTTGTAGGTTTTTGATGCAGTCTTGTCTAAATTTTTAGGTTTAGTGTATGGTATTTATTGCTTTATAAATAAACAATGTATTGAAAACTTAAAAAAAAACAATATTAGGCCAGAAATTATTTGTCTAATTCTAAACATATTTTTTCCTTTTTTCATTATTATTTGTAAAGCAATCTTCTGATTAACCTCTTTAAGAAAAATGAACCGTAAGCACCAGATAATAGGCACCACTTTTAGGTATATTACAGATAAATTGCTGAAAAGTTAAAGATGAAATAAAGTTTTGGATGGCATTGGACAAAAGGGCTTATTACATAAAGAGGAAAAATCATGTTATATCTGACTTTAAGGAAAAGCAATAAAGACCAGATGATATTAGAATATCATTTGTATATTTAAAAAAATGAAAAGTACCCTGCTAGACTGAGTTTTGGGGCTGGGGCGATGGCTCAGTAGAATAAGTGCTTGCCTGGCAAGCACAAGGGTCTGAGTTCAAATCCCTGGTTCAACAAAGGAAAAAAAAAAAACTGCTAGACTATGAGTTTCCTCCTACTACATTAAATATTGGCTGCTGTCATTTTTTTTAAAAGTCATATTCCTTGTTTTGAAGTCCTATCTCTCCCTTATGTTAATATAACCCCTTGAGATTCCTAGGTTTACACATGACAATTCATTATTAAATTGTTTCATTTATATTTAAATTTCTCTTCCAGATGATATTACTTTGTTTCTATTTAATGTATTAGACGGTAACCTTTCATTAAATTAAATCCACCTGTATTTACTATTTCACTATTACTGACATAGTTGTAGCTTTCTCAGCCATTTTCATTTATATTTTTTCATGCTAGGAGGGTAGATATTTTGGTCTTCTCTGAATTTTATGCTTAAATAAAATTGATTTAATTTTTGTATCGGGATTTGAATTCAAGACCATGTGCATGTCAGGCAGGTGCTTATGCTGCTGAGCTACATCCCCAGCCCCAATAACTGAGATTTTTCTTCCTAGCTTTTTAGTTGTATTACATTGTTTTTGACATGAAAAAAATGAATCTTATCACAATCTATTGCAGGTTAAAATTGTACTATCCAAGCACATGATTAAGATATTCTCTATATATTTTTATTACTTACTATTCTTACAGTTACTATAAAAAACTTACAATTCATCATTTTTCCATTGTGAACTTAAAAACATAAATTATAATAATTTTTACCTTAAATAACCAGATGTTCTTTTAAAAAACTTCAGACAAGTAAAGAAAAACATAAAATTTACTCACTCATTTATTATTTGTGGTGCCCTTCATTTCATATGGACAAGATTTATTCAAACTGAAGTTTTTACTTCAGGATATTTGTTTTTCTTAGATTTTTAAATTAGTATTTTTCGTTGAATATTGGATGTATTTTACAACAAATTTTGAAATATTTTTCCTGGTTATTTTCACTCTCTTAGTTCATTCAATGACTGATTTATATTTGTTAAACTTCTTAATACTGTCATATGGATGTGCAAGGCATTATTCATCTTTTCTATCTTTAATTGTATATTTCAGTTTTAATAACATACATTAATTCCAAGCTCATTATTCTTTGTTCTACCATTTATAATACTTTTCATTATATCCAATAAATTTTCAGTATTGTATTTAAGTTATAGAATTTTTATTATTTATTTATTACTTATTTATTTAGCACCAGGATTTAAACTCACAACCTTGTGCTTGACAGGCAGGCATTGGGCTGCTAAGGTTCAACCTGGCCCTTCACTTTTAAAAATTATAATTTATCTATTAATATAATATAATTTATCTATCAATATGCTTTATCAAGTCACCCTATAGTTGTGTTCTGTTCTTGTCATTTGAAAAATTGAGAAAAACCCCACAATTATGTGATATTGCAGTCCTATGCATGATGGCAACAAATTCACAGCTCTCTACTTTGCAAATGGACCTTTTCTTCTATCTCATTTTTCTTCTTTTAATTTGGAAAAGTTTTATTTTCTTTTATATTTTAATTTTTAAAAATTATTTATTTATTTGGTACAGGATTTTACTTCACAGATCAGACAAGTAGTGATCCTCCTGTCTCAGCCTCCCCAGCACCAGGATTGCGGGCCTGCACCACCATGCCCAGCTTTGGTGGCTGGCTCAGAGCAGGGCCAACATGACATGTGATACATGGGATCGAACCCGGGTCCTTGTGCTTGTCAGGCTGACATTTAAACCGCCAAGCTCCCTGGTCCTTATGTTCCTTTAAAGAAAGTGACTTAGGTGTATTTTGCCTACCTTTGTAATTGTTGTGTGAGAGGCTACATGGCAGAAGTTCACTTGTTTTAACTACCTGCTTTTTCAATATTTTCAATATAAATGGTCAGGTTTTTTTCCATAGCCTAAAATGACTTATTGTTGTGTTATGCTACATCTGTATTCAAGCCTAATGCCTTTTTAATTAGTACAAGTTTGTGGTAATATTATTTATCAATATTATTCATAAAGTATATTATTAAATAATATTCGTTCCTTTTTTATCTCTCCTCCCTCCCTTTCTTTCCCCATTCCTCCATCTCTTGTTATTCTTCCCTGCTTCTGATCTTTATCTTTTACTTGACTCTTTGGTTATAATTTAGATTTCATATATAACAGAAACCGTTTGAAATTTAAGCCTATTTATCTGGCTTATCTGACTTAACACAATATCAAGGCTCATTCATTAGCCCACAGATAACTCTGCTCTATGTCTCTTTTGGCAGAGCAGCATTCCTCTGTGTGAAGATACCATATTTTCTTTACCAATGCATCTAGTCATATACATATAAGCTCCTTCAAACATTATATATTATGAACTATGCTGCTATAAATGTGAGTATGCATGAATCACTATACGATAGTCTTCCTTAAACATTTTCATCAAGATAATATAAAAGAAAAATAGCTAAGTTAAATGGAGTTTTTAGCTTTAGTTTTCTTAAGGAATCTCAATATTGACTTCCACAGTGTTTATACTAGTTTACATTCCTAACAAAAATGTAGAAACATTGCCTTTATACCACAATCTTTCCAGAATTTGATATAATTTGATTTCTGGATGACATTTTTGCATTCTTTGTTTTATTCCATTGATTCTCATGACTGTTTTTGTGCAACTACCATGCAGTTTGTATACTGCAGTTTTGTACTGTAACTTCAAATCTGATATTGTAATATTCTTGTTTGCTGTTGTTAATCAGGATTACTTTTGTTATTCCAGGTCTCTTCTGGATCCATGCGGATTTTAGGATTTTTTTTCCCAGCCAGTTTTATAAAGACTCCTCTTAGTAGTTATTTTGGCATTATACTAAATCTGATTTTTTGTTACTTAATTATATTAACATTTTGACAGTATTTGTCATGAGCAGGCTATATAATGTCTTTCATTTGATCAGCTACTGTTCTCTTTAATTAATCTTCCTTAATTCATCTACTTGGGCTGCAAATTAGACAGCAATTTAGGAAACTTAAAAATTAGTGCTTGAAGATATAGTTTTTAATTATGTTTGCTTTGATTTAATTTTTTTTTCAAAATACCCAGTGGTATAGATCAGTGGTGGTAAAACTGGCACACATGTTGTCTCTCTTTTAAGACAAAATATTAATGTAGCCACTGTTATTTTCCTAAAGTAAAATCTCATTATGCAGTTTTAATTTCAATACTGATGCCTTATGATATATAAGTAGGTTTTCAGGTTGCAATTTGGACACTCATTTCTAAAACACCTTGAACACTATAGATCACTAAGCAATCTCCCCAGCCCTCCTTTGAACGTTTTTATCTTTACAACTTTTATGTATTCAGTGTTTCTGCCTTTTTTTAAAAAATAAATTATTTTATTATTTAAATGTGAGAAGAGTACTAATATTTTTTTTAAAAATGTATCTAGTACTGGGTCTCACTACACAGAGTAGACTTGTAGTGATCCTCCTGCTTTCAGCCTCTCAAGCACTAGGATTACTGGTGCATGCCACCATGCTCAGTCTCAATTGCTGCCTCAGTGCACCCAGAGGGACAGGGCTAGCACATCACCCCAGGAGTGAACCCCAATCTTTGCATCTGCCTAAGCAGACATTTTAATCCACTGAGCTATCTGGATAATTCTTAGAGTACTAATATCTATAGTAGTGTTCCAGGTCTTTTAGAAATGAATGCTTAAACTACAACCCCAGACTCACTTATACTGGTGATCTAAACGCCTGCTGGAAAATGCAAGAACCTGGGATCAACCCTTTCTGTGCAGGCCCCAGAATCCCACTGTCCTGAGCTAGCCACCAAAACTGGGTGTGGTGGCACATGCCTATAATCCTAGCACTGAAGAGGCTGATACAGGAGGATTACTATGAGTCTGAGCTGCCTGGTGAGATCCTGTACCAAATCAATCAATCAATAATTTTAAAAAATAGATTAAGAAAAAAGAAACACTCAAAAGATTTCAACATCTTTCTGGAAGATGGAAAAGTATTAAAGTATCCCAAGCAATTCAGCAGAACTGAGAAAGCCACAGCCTATATAATATTGCATGTACATGTGAATTTGAAGGGAACTTGTCTTCTGTAAAGAGTTAAGAATTTCAGTAAGAGTTTCAAGGACAGTCACTACGTTGAAAGGAAGACAAGAAGGAGCTGAAGATGGAGGGAATTAGCATCTATATAAAAGTAGTATTTACCACATTTCCATTGCTTTATCCTTTATTATCATATATATGAAGTCTATCTTATTTCCTTTCTTTCATTTTGTGTTTTTTTTTCTCTGTGCTTCTTTAGCTGATCCTTGTTTGATCTCTCTGTTTTTCTAGCCCTGCCATACACACAACTGACACACACAGACACCTTTCACAGGATGGTTTTGGAGAAGCTGAATTGGAAACAGGTCAAATGTGTGAGAGCAGGAATGCCTCAAGCCATCAAGCTACCTCAGTTCTAACAAAAGCATACAGCCTAGTTAATATCAGCTATTAATCACTAGGCAACCTTTTGTTATATGATACTAACTTTGCAAAAGCATAAATAAGAGTCTCTATTGATGTTGTTGGAGGGTCATTTTGCCAATCAGGCTATGGGCCACCACCTCACAAAGCTCTTGTCTTCTTGTCTATCTTTTCCTCCTTCCTGCGATCATTTCTCCCTGATCACAACAGATCACACTGAGAGTCCAATGAATCCCTATATTTTATGCCGAAACAGGGACCCTGTTTGAGACAAGTGAACAGCAAGTACACTTCCAGAGATGTGTAAGAAAGTAAATTGGTTAGAACAAGATTCAGCACAGGTGTGTATCAGTACTGGAACATAAGGTATAAAGCGTGGGGATGGAGGCTCATTAGAGCCAGAAAGGGATTCACTAGGGCCAGAAATGGGCTAATTAGGGCCAGAGAGATAAATGTTTTTAAAGAGGAAAAATAGGTTTCAGAGAAGCCAAAAGGAAAAAGTTATATTGAGTTAAAAATGGGACAAATAGAGTCTCAAGAATCACAGAGATATATGTATGTAAAAGTGGTTTTGGCATGCTTGATTTCTGTATTTACTTTTCTGGATTATGGTTAGAGGGGGTTTTACAAACATAAAGGATTTAGCTTGCAGCTCTCCTTTAAAATCAAATTCTAAGGCTGAAAGGGACAAGGACAGCAGTGCCCCCAAAATAGTGCTTGAACCATCTAGCCTTGCTCCATCAAATAAGGAAGGAGCAATGGGGGACAAAAGGGATCCTCCCCCACCAGAGAAATGTTTCCCCATAAATGTCATATCTCAATGCTTGATGGTTTTTATGGAGCCACAGGCAGCATTCCTGGCCCTGTTAGCACAGATAAATTTTGCTGAGTCATAGATTAAAGTTTTTATCTCTCAAACAATACAGCTGTACCCTCTAGTTCCCCTGCTATTGACACTAAAAGCAAAACAGGTGGGGAAGTCCATGGAGGGTTTGTAACACATATAGCATGTTTCTAAAATTGAAGTGCCTAATAATCCTAGACAAATTGTATATCTTCACGAAGCTATACCTTTCAAAGTCTTAAAAGAATTAAAACAAGTTGTTGCTATTTACAGCCCTACTGCTCCCTCTACCTTGGGATTAATAAATATCCTAGGACAACAGATTATGGCCCCAAATGACTAAAAAGGAATAGCTAAAGCAAGTTGAAATCCAGAAGATTATTTATTGTGAAAAGAAACTTTCTCTTGAATATTGCAAGTACCAGACAGCTTTTAGTGCTGTTCACAACATAGCCATTACAAAAGACAGGCTAATTGGAAAAGTTACTTTTGTTAGCACAAACAATCGACTGACCTTTTCACTGCAAAAATACATGAGCAAACTAAGATAGCTGCCACTAAGGCCTGGAGGGAACTTCCTTCAAACGGTGAGAAATCCCTTAATTTGGCTTCCATCCCTTAGGGTCCTGATGAATTTTGCTGCATGCTTATTGAGAATAAGTGACACAGAAGCTAGAAAATTAATAGCTCAACAATTTGCCTTCAAAAATACAAATAAATGGTGTAAAGAGGCTTTAAGAGCCCACAAAAGCAAGCTACACTGCTTCAGATGATTTATATTTGTGTATATATTGGCCCCTCTTATGTACATGGGTACCTTGGCAGCAGCTATTACTCAAGATATAATCCACAGGCCAGAGATTAGAAAAAAACAAGGTTGCCTGTTTCCATTGTGGGGATGAGGGACATTTAGCCTCAAACTGCTCTGCTGCAAGGGTAAAGGCAGCACAGCCATTATCTCTCTCTTCAACAAGATCACCCAGTCTGTACAATATGTAGATGAGGGTACCAATGGAAGAGTGAATATAGATTCAAACTGGTGTGGTAGGCCACCTGATGGGTGGAAACTTCCACTAGGGCCTGCCTCAGCCCCATCAAACAATAGTGGTGCTTTCTTCAAATCTCATCCTGCCCACCCTCCCCTGCCACATAAGTTTCTGACCTCTGGTGAGCTACAATAGACTATAAAGTGTGAACCTAAGTTTCTCCTCCAAATTCCTATTAACTTCTGAAATGGGGTCCAAAATTATTCCTACTGGAGTCTATAGACCTAGTCATCAGGCTATATTGGGACTCCTGCTAGGCTGCAGGAGTCTCATTTTAAAAGGTCTTCAGGTTTATCCTGGAGTCATCTGTTCTGATTATGCAGGAGAAATCAAGGTTATCATTCAATCTACCCAAACCATTGCTCAAATCACCCCAGGCACTCAACTGATCATTTTTCCCTTGGCAGATATTGAAAAAAATATAAGTAAAGGAAAGTAAGCGGGTCTCATTGAATGCGCCGGTAGGTGAGGGGCTTCTTGTGTGCTGTCTTCGCTAGCACAGCCAGGCCTTTACATGAGCAACCATGTCGAAAGGACCTGCAGTTGGCATTGATCTTGGCACCACCTACTCCTGTGTGGGTGTCTTCCAGCACGGAAAGGTGGAGATAATTGCTAATGATCAGGGAAATCGAACCAAGCCAAGCTATGTTGCTTTCACTGACACCGAGCAACTGATTGGAGATGATGCAAAAAATCAAGTGGCTATGAACCCCACCAACACAGTTTTTGATGCTAAACATCTGATTGGATGTAAATTTGATGATGCTGTTGTTCAGTCTGATATGAAGCACTGGCCCTTCATGGTGGTGAATGATGCAGGCAGGCCCAAGGTTCAAGTAGAATACAAAGGAGAGA
>NW_004524912.1:1049104-1060326 GCF_000260255.1 Octodon degus
TTGGCAAGTTTGAACTCACAGGCATACCTCCCACACCCCGTGGTGTTCCTCAGATTGAAGTAACTTTTGATATTGATGGCATCCTCAATGTTTCTGCAGCCGATAAAAGTACAGGAAAAGAGAACAAGATTACCATCACTAATGATAAGGGCCATTTGAGCAAGGAGGACATAGAACCTATGGTCCAGGAAGCAGAGAAGTACAAGGCTGAAGATGAGAAGCGAAAGGACAAAGTGTCCTCCAAGAACTCATTGGAGTCTTACACTTTCAATATGAAAGCAACAGTTGAAGATGAGAAGCTTCAGGCAAGATTAATGATGAAGATAAACAAAAGATTCTTGACAAGTGCAATGAGATCATCAACTGGCTGGATAAGAATCAGATGCAGAGAGAAGAATTTGAACATCAGCAGAAGGAACTGAAGAAAGTCTGCAATCCCATCATCACCAAGCTCTACCAGAGTGCAGGTGGCATGCCTGGAGGAATGCCTGGGGGCTTCCCTGGTGGAGGAGCTCCTCCCTCTGGTGGTGCTTCCTTGGGACTCACCATTGAAGAGGTTGATTAAGCCAACTTTAAATAAAAGTATAGCATTCTTCCACAACCAATAAAATTGAAGGACCTAAATTTGTAGCAAATTCTGTAGCAGTTAAAGTTGAGCTGCTATAGTAAAGTACTGGGCATTCTCAATACTTGAATAATGGAACATGTACACAGGGAAACATAGCATTGCACTTTAAGCACTGTACTATAAGTAAAAATGCAATGTCTTCAATAAATATTTAAATTGGGGAAAAAAAAAGGAAAGTAAGCCTTTTTTTTGGATCTTGTGACATCTATTGAGTTTAACAGATTAACCAAAACAGCTCTGATGTGGAATTTCTATTGAAGGAAAAGTATTTAAAGGTCTATTAGACACAGGAGCAGATGTTTCAGGTATTGCTCAGTACCACTGGCCTGAAGTGTGGCCTCTGCACATGGACACAACAGGTTCACAAGGAATGGATAAGGTTTCTTACTCTAGAAGAAGTACTAAGTTGCTAACTTGGAGGGATGCAGGAGGCTATTCTAGATTTGTCTCTCCTATGGCCTCCTCCACATACCATTCAATCCATGGGGTGGTGATATATTACAGGGTATGGAGCATTTTGGGCAAGTTCTAACTCCCTGGTGACTCACCAGATGTTGCAACAAGGTTTATTTTCCACTCAAGGGCTTGGAAAAAATAATGAAGAGAGAAAAGAACCTTTTTCAGTTATTCCTAAAAAGAATCAATTTGAGATGGGCTACTCAGCCTCACACTGTAAGAGGGGCTTTGATCTCTTCTTTAAGATAACTTGGATATTTGATGACCCTGTTTGTTTTGACAGCAGTTCATACACTGGATAAAGAACAGATGATAGTAGGGCACCTAGAATACTCCAAATAGCCCTTGGAATATCCCAATTTTTGTAATCAAAATGTCAGCAAGATGGAGATTGCTACAGGACTTTAAGGCAGTGAGTTGTATGATGGAACCTATGGAGACAGTACAACAAGGATTACCCTGCCCTTTAGCTACTCTTCTGTTTCCTTTATGGTGATTGATTTAAAAGACTGTTTCTTTTCTAGCCCTCTACACCATCAAGATAAAAAGTTTTACCTTTAGCTCATTCTCTATTAATGATCAGGTCCCTATGCACTGCTTCCAATGGTGTTGCCTGCCACAGGGAATGGCAGGTAGCCCAAACCTATGCCAAGAGTTTATAGCTGCAGTCATTGTGTAAGTATGACGATCCTATCCATGTGCATACCTTATTTATTACATAGATGACATTCTTCCAGTATGTGAATCCCCATCTATCCTACACCAAATGTTTATCCAATTAGATGATGTCCTCTGTAATGCAGATCTACTGATAGCCCCTGAAAAGTTTCAAACTATGACACCTTTTTCATATTGAGGACACCTTATTCAATGGAGACATATGCTCTAAAGTATTCACTTCCAGATTAAACATCTTATAACCCTAAGATTTTCAGACTTTGCTAGGTTGCATTAATTGGCTCCACTCAGCTCTTAAGCTAACTACTCCTGATTTAAGTCTTCTGTCTGACATTCTCAAGGGAGACTCATCCCCTACTTATAAAAGAATACTTACACCAGAGACTAAAACTGCCTTAGATAATGTTAATTAGGTTGTTTCTAATGCTTAGTGTTCTAGAATTAACCCACCTCTTCCAACAATTTTGATTACTTTGCCAATTCAGTATATTTTCCCTAAGTTTTTTGGCAGTCTAAGGGTCCCTTACAATGGCTACATATGCCTCATACTCCACAGAAAACTATTGATGCTTTTCATAATGCTGTGACAGAACTGACTGCATGCAGATGAAAACATGCCACTTAGCTCTTTGGTCGTGAAGTGCAAACTATCATTGTTTCACTTCTTCAGTCAACAAAAAAGCAGTAATGACAGTTTTCATCCTTTTGACAATATACACTAGTTAACCATCCTGATGTTACTGTCACTTTCCTTCAGATCAATTAATTCAATTTGTCTTCCCTTCAAAACCAGGTTTCATCCTCAAAGAAATAGACATCTCCGTGTTCACAGAAGAGTCATCTTTCGGTCAGAGAGGTTATATAACAGCCTCCTTTTCCAGAATAGAGGACACTGTTTTCTCTGCTGCAAAAAAGACTAAATTACAAACAGTTATATGGGCCTTATAAGATCATTCACCCACTCTAATTAACCTCTGTTCAGATAGTGTTTATGTCTGTGGTGTAATGTGCCATATTGAATCTGCCACTACATACACTAATCAACAAGATAGTTTTCATTTACTTCACACTCTCCAAGTTGTCATACAGTCACATCATGTTTCCGATTTATTGGTCAAATGTGTTCTCATTCTCAATTGCCAGGACTCCTCACCAGAGGGGATGCTACTATAGACAGATTTTTGGGTGCTGTCTCTGTTATTCCCTCAGATACCATTCAACAGGCTTCTGCATCTCATGCCATCTTTCATCAAAAAGCTTCTGCCTTATGCCAACAGTTTCATTTAACCAAATAACAGACCTGAGAAATTGTTAAACAATGTTCCTCATATATAACACACCTTTTCTCAACTTATATGAGGGTCAATCCATGGAGATTACACCCCAATCATCTTTCACGGATGGATCTCACATGCATTCCTGAATGTGGTTCTTTGTGTTGGGTCCATGATTGAGTGGACACTTCCTCAGGATTCATTTTTGATCCTGCACACACTAGTGAAATAGCTAAACATATCATTGCTCACTGTTAGATAGCTTTCTCATCCTTCTCGTCCCATGTACCCTTAACCTTGACAGTGACCCCCCACACACATGAGTGCTGCCTTCCAAAGATTTTGTAAAACTTTTCATATTTCCCTTATCACAGGGGGTTCTTCATAACCCTCAAGGTCAAGACATTGTTAAAAATGCTCATAGTATATCCAAAATACAATTACAAAAACAAAAAAAGGAATCCTTTCCTACAAAATTCACACCTGCTACCAAACTTTACTTAGGAGTGTATACTACTAACATTTTAAATTCTACAAAAGATGGAAGTTCAGCAGCATAAAGACAATTCCATAAAAAAAAGCTAGAAAGAGTCCTTTGGAGAGATCTCCATACCAGACAATTGAAGTTACCCAGTTCACTACTTACCTGAGGTAAAGGATATGCTTGTGTCTTTCCAGAAAATACTGAATGATCTATTTGGATAGCAGAGAATGCAGCCAAGCTGTACTACGAATCCAGAGCAGGATAATCTAACAGGAATGAGGCTAGATTAGACTTCATGCCTATTGAAGGAACTAGGTACTAGAGAATATAGAAATAAGTGAGCTGAAAGTATTACAATGAAACAAAATACAAATATGCATATTAATATAGATAAATATTATTTTTATTTTTTGTTTTTAACTCATTGTTAACCTTATTTAAAAATCAATAATTACAAGCAAATTAAAAATTGCAGACAGATATTGAAATCTGAAAAATATAAGATGTAGACAGAGTGAATTTTAGAAAAATATTTCTGAAATGAATACATAATATAAGATTAATAATAGATTGCATATTGTAAAAAATTGTTTACAAACTTAAATGAATATAACAATAAAAATTATCTAAAATAAACATAAAGAAGGAGTTTACAGATCAGTCATATAATAGTTCACTCTGTGCCAAAATCAAGGAACTTATATTCACATAATTAGAATTCTCAAAGTAGAATGGGGTAGGCAATAAATATTTAAAATTTAAAATTTCTGAATTTATCTAAAATTATTGCACTAAATTTCCAAAAAAAGAACTTTTGCACAAGAGATATGAATAAAATCATACCATCATATATATGAATCTGTGATCAATTCAGAGTACTCACATAGTATTTGATTAGGTTAATATATACAAAAATATCAACTAAGAAAAAGTTTTCCTGATAGTAAAGAATTACTAAGAATAAAACATAACAAAAAAAAATGGACTGGCAAATATATGATCAGCACTTCTAACAGTTTGGGAATAGGATATTGCATGAAGTTCCAGTATGTGGTGGAAGTGGACAGTGTCCATGATGCTTACTGGTGTTCAGGCGTCACTTGTGGGACTGAGCCACTGCTATTTCCTTGCTATCCACCTTGTAGACCCGGATAGAATCATGACCCATATAGTGTAGAAGTCTATTTATAGAATATGCTGATGGAAATATTTTACTGCTGTACACAAAAGAATAATTGAAGGACTGCTATTGTATACCTCTTTTTCTTCTGTGTTTGTTTGCTCTGTTTGGTGGGTTCTTTCTATTCTTATTCATGGAGTGTTGGTCATTTTGATCCCTCTCTAGAATATCTTTTAGTAGTCTGTGTAGGGTTGGCTTTGTTGTCATGAAATCCTTTAGTTCTTTGTCATGGAAGTATTTCACTTCTCCATTAAACTTGAAAGAAGGTTTTGCAGGATATCTCATTCTGTGTTAGAATTTGTTTTCTTACAAGACTTGAAGTACTTTGATCCATGCTTTTCTTGACTTGATGGTTTGTGAGGAGAAAATCTGCCATTATTCTGATGGGTTTTCCTTTAAATAAGATCTGTTTCTTTTCTCTAGCAAAAAGAAAAGATATATATTGTTTCTGTGCTGGATTTCTGGGATCTTGATTATTATATTTCTGGGTATGCTTTTAATTGGGCTGGTGTTATTTGGAGTTCTGTATGCTTCGGTTACTGAATTTCAGATTGTTTCCCCATATTTGGGAAGATTTCTGTTATTACTTCTGCCCATATTCTTATTTATTTATTTATTTATTTATTTATTTAGCTGAACTAGGGATTGAACTCAGGCCTTTGCTCTTGCCAGGAAGGCTTTTATTCTACTGAGCCATCTCCCCATATTCTTTTATATCATTTGTATCGACTTCTTCTTTCTCCTTGATACCTACTAGTCTCACGTTGTTCATCTTTCTATTGTCTTGCAGATATTGAATTATTTTTTCTGTATTCTACTTGCTTTTCTCAAATTTTATTATTATCATTTTGTGTATTTTAGTACAAGGTCTATAGGTTCTCACTCTTAGTTGTTTTTAAGAGATTTTTTCTTAACTTTTCACTAGCTGCAATGGTGCCTTCCAGGTCTGAATGTCCATTTTCACTTTCATTCAAATGGTTTTGCCAGCTTGTTATTGTGATTTTAATTCCCTGTATATCACTTTGAATCTGCTTCATGCATTCTATTTCTTTCCTGTATTGCTCATTCAAGTATTGAACCATTTTTCTTTTCTCCTCTAGTTTTATCAGTGTCTTCTTTAGAAGCACTCAGTACTTCTTTCACTATAGTTATCACTTCTTTTTTTACTTCAGAAATAATTTCTGTTCTGATTTCCTCTATACCTTTCTGTAGTTGTTTCTTTATTTCAGACGCTATTATTTCAGAGATTTCAGGTGTGTGCTTTCCAATTTCTTCTATGCTATTGTCTCTTGCATTTGTTTTGGGTGGGCTCAGAGCCTGAGAATACGTTTTGCTCCTTCTCTTTATCATTTTGGATAGCATTGTCTTCTGACCTTTGGTGTAGAGCTTTGGTAGAGTTACTACCTTAGCACCAGGTCTCGATCTACCAAGTTCAAATTCATCCAGGAGGATGTGGCTTGGGTCTAGGTGCTGTGCTCCACTTCTTCCTGTTGCAGCCCTTGGAATCCACTGTGCCACTCTGAAAAGATGTTCTGCTCCTAGATCAGATAGGTGGGTCTTGCCTCTAGCTTCTCTGCAGGAAGGAGTTCTGCCACAGGTTTCCACACTGGAACTGTCTAATGGAGGAAGTTCCACACACATGCCTTGCCTGGGTGTTGGCATAAGTGAGGATATGGCGGGATGCTAGATAAATAATCTATACCTTCCAAATTTTTCTAAGAGATCTCTGCTAATTGACAAATAACAAAATACAACTAGTCTATTTATAGTTATAAGTATCTAAAAATTATGATAGAGCTACTATAGCTTAATTTGGTAGGAATGTATTTGAATGAACTCAGATTTTGTGAAGAATTTTTATGTATTCTGCATATTTGTTTATGTGTTTGTGTGTCATACATGAACAGCTGTTCCTGTTTTTATTTGAACTTGGGATATACACTTAAACAGCATGTTTTTTGATGACTTATCAGCTGGTCTAATTGACATAAAAATTGGTTTACTCACAGGTCAGTAAACAACTAAGGTAACTAACAAAAAATCCTTAGAGTGGAGAGAGATTTTTGGACATGGCTTCAATTGATGGGCAGAAGGATGGTCAACTTTTGTTCATTAATGAGGAGCCTCCAATTATCTCCATAGTGTCTTGTAAGACACTCCCAGTAATTTGGTCATTAGTTAAAAGATAAAGTTTTCAAAAAAAATAATAAGTTTTACTCATAGAGGATGCTCTTGGTATAAAACTAAATCAAAAAACAAAGGTTTTTGTAAGTGTATAGGAATTCATTTTTGTCAATCTTATGATGTATAAAATGTACTTATGATTCTAGAGGTACAGGTCTCCCAAAATGTAGAACAAAGTTTGTTTATTGTGATAAGACTTTCAGATTTAGAACTCTGCCTTTAACAAAATCTTGTGATGTATATCTCATTAAGGGATAACAAACTAAGCAAAACTTTCTTATTTATGAGATAGAAATGATTGATTAAAATGCTTTTGTTATGTGAAAATAAAAATTTAAGTATGTCACAGAATGCCATGAGGATTGTTAAGCTGCAAGTTGTTTATGGTTTTGATTTCTAAATTTCTGTGCAAAAAATATGTAATTTTTGCCATTTAACATTCTAGAGGGATTTAAATAATAGATGATCTATGGTTGTTAGAAAATAACCATTCCATTTTATTTCAAAGGTGTTTATATTCAGATAGATAGTAATATTAAGCTTACTGCCTCCATTACAGGGTTATGTCATTAAGCTACTCTCCTAGGTGTTTAGTAACCGAAGTTTGGAGACCAATAATTAGAGAGATATACGGCTAAGAGGATAATCAATGTTTTGGCCCTAGCCCTCCAAAGTCATTTAGGACTCAGGACATGGGAGAACTTCTGCTGTGACATCCTAGAGCTCAGTTGAGTCCCTGATTTTCTGATCAAGGAGATTATGGCACTACAGCAGAACATAATTAATGATGTATAGAATGCCTAAGAGTCACCTGGAGATAAAAATATCTCTCAAGCTTTCACAGAAAGAATTGGTCAAGCAATGGCCATGACTCACCAGGTGGTGGTGGCTAGCACTAACAGAAGATGTAGGAGGTGCTGTACATGGTTCCACAGTAAATCCTGAGGAGATTTAATTGACCTTGTTAGGTAGCAAAGAGTTTAATTTTTATTTATGCAAACCTCACTTTAACTTGGTCTTAACTATCCACTAGAAAATCGTGACCAAGAGATGTAAAAAGCAATGCCAAAATACTATGCTGGCTGTAAGATGTTAAAATCATTAGCGACTTCTGACTATTGCCAACTCTACTGGCAACTCACTATTGTAATAGACTATTGGGTATTATAGGGATAAGTTGCTATATACAGATGCCAATATGCTTGGACTAGCATCATGAATCAAAATATCTTCTAAAAAGTTCTCCAAACACAGGTTCTTCAACTGCAATGGAATGCCCATCATTCACACAAAAAAACAAAAATGAGACATGTTGGGAGCCACTGAAGATGGAAATTGGTCAAATGTGTGCAAGTACAACTAGACCTCAGTGCCTAAAGCAGTCAAGCTATCTTTTTTTTTTCCAGAACCAGAGATTGAACTCAGACCCTTGCACTTGCCAGAGAAGTGCTTATTCCACTGAGCCATCTCTCCGGCCAAGCTACCTTAATCCAGAGAATATCATTCTGCCTGGTTGAATCAGCTATTAGTCACTAGGCAACCTGTGTCACAGGATGCTAACTTTGTGGAAAGTACAAATAAAAGCTCCTACTGTGTTGGGTGAGGACCATTTTGCCAGTGAGCCTTGGGCCACCACCTTACCCAACTCTTGTGTTCTTTCTAACTTTTTCTCATTCCTGCTGCCCTTTCTTCCCCTGGGGTACAATGGATCACACAGAGAGATCAATGAACCTCTCTCTAAATCATTCAAATCCACAGTATGTATGAGTGAAAAAAATAAAGATTGTTCAAATATACATGCACAGTACTACATTAAATGAGAGCTATTGTCTCTTTATTTCTGTCATTTAGCGTTTCATCGGCATATTTTCTTATGTGGCTATCCATAAACTCACTCTAAAGGACTTTACTATTTAAAACTCACATTATGACACTTATCAAGATTTTCCCTCAAAGCCTCATGCTCAGGGTTGGAGCTTGCTGAATCTAGGATAAGTGGACATCAATTAAATTTGTGATACTAGGGTTAAGGGTGTGGTACCAATTAGTCTATTAAAAGAAATTGGCATATTTCTGGGTATAACTTAGTGGATTTATTGAAGAAGAAAGCCCAAACTTGGCTACTGGCTTTACCAGCCAAAAGACTTACGGCTTAATGGGATAAAAGACAAAGCCAAACTTGCTCATGAAGATGTACTGCCTTCTTCCTGCCACACCATGAACTCTTTCTCCTCTGTGATGCTCCTCTGCTACAATGCCTGCCTCAAAGACACCTGACCATGGACTGAAACTCTTGGAGTTTTGGAACTGAAATAAACATATTTTCATTTAAATTATGGGTATTGTGTATTTTGTCTCAACAATGAGAAAAATAATTAAGACAAGCCCTTTTTTATTTGTGGAGTTTAGAATTTGCTTTACTGTGTTTTGTTCTCATTCTTATAAACAATAAGTTTAGTAAAGCATGAATCTGAATAAGACTGAAAAATACCACAAGAAGTATTAGATTAGAGGTCAAAATATTGTATGATTTGTATTCACTAATATGAAAAACAGAAAGAAGGAAAATATGAAATAAAATTTCCTAAGCAATAATAGAAATTGTGGTAGAGAAATAATAAAAATCATAACAGAAAATAGTATGATAAACATAAAGAAGAAAGGCCTTCAAATCAATCATGCTATTAACTTTAGCATAATAAATCAATTAGAAAAGATTAAATGTAAAGCTTTTTTTGTAAAATATCAGAATGCTAAATATAAATCATGATCTCAGTAATTTTCAGAAAGCAAAAATAAGCACTAATAAAAGACTAAGTGCTCAAGAGATTAGATATCTCACAAACTGCATTAGCTTCCAAAACACTGAACTAAATCTCCCCAGTTTATAAGTTTTAACTTAGAACTTTAAATCCAGATAAAACACAACCTGATGTGGTGGGAGGGTGAGGCAGTTTCTAGATACATAGGTACTTATAAGGCCTATATTCCAGATGAAACTTTTGCAGTCACTTGTATTCTGGCAAAGTAAAATTACAATTACAAAAACAGACTGTATAGAATCTGTTGAATACTGAAGGGTGTACACAGAGGTCGAACCACAACTCAGATTCAACTAGATAACTAAAGCAGAGATTACAGCCATAAATGAGAATTCAGTATACTATTCAGTATGATGGATTACTTCATAAATCTAAAATACTGAAATCTTGCATTTTAGTTACTTTTGTCTCATTGCAAGAAAAATTCCTGACACCCAAAGTTAGAGAAGAAAAGATTTATTCACCTCCAGTTTTGCATAAATTTCAGTGAATGATGAGTTGAACAAAAGTTATGGCAGAGATGCATCTCTGAGGAGAAAAAGTTCATGGAAGGCAGAAGACAAGAAAGTCATGAGCTGCAAGCCAAAAGAATGAACCTTTCTATGTTCTTTACATGCTTCCTTGGCTACCCAACTGTAGGACAGATAGCACTCACATCTCAAGTCATGCAACCCTAATCATAACATTACACCATGTGATAATCTCAGAATCACATCCTTGACTGCAGCATCACACAATGTATATCCAGCCACCTCTGAAAAGTTCCATCTATGACTACAAGAGACTTTGTGGGAAAATCTAAGCACAACATACTTGATACAGAAAATTGTAGAGACCACTTCAACCTTATGTCAAGAACATCTTGCATAGCACATGACTACCACAGGACTTGTATGGTTTCAAATAATTCTTGGATATAATTTGAGAATAATATATTTGAGATGTAACCCTGCTAATATAAACAATGTTTTAAAATTTAGGGTCAATGAATACACTGATTAGAGGAGAGTTACAAAATATGAGAAAAATCATCATCCTGTGAGAGATATTTTAATATTTCACAATGATGAGTCAGTGTACACTATATTAAAAACATTGGTACTATAGCTTTAAATACCTTCTTTGAATATAAGATCTGAATATTTAATTAGCAATCAGAGTAAGTACAAATGGTGTAAAAATAACTCTGCTTTACCATATTAGAAACTTAATATGTAATATCTAGGTTATCATCGTGCATAACATTGACATAATGATGTAATTTAGGTTTCAATTTCATCAGATGAATTAATTAAAAGAGACTGAAACCATTGAGTGTGCAGAGAGATAAAAAAGTGATAAGACATTGTTGAAAAGAAGAAAATTGAAGGACCAGCCAAATAGCTCAGAGGATTAAAGTGCCTACAAGCAGGCGCAGAGACCCGGTCTGATCCCTGGGCCTGCTGTGCCGACCCCACCCATGGGGCACACTGAGACAGCAATTGAGACTGGGCATAGTGGTGCACAACTGTAATCT
>NW_004524912.1:1067682-1074491 GCF_000260255.1 Octodon degus
TAGGGGGAAGAGGAAGTTCTCCACACACACTCACGGGATCTGGGCTAGGACTGGGTCTGGGGGCTCCGGGACGGGGTAAAAATTCCTACTCGGCTGGCGGGGTGGGGGACTCACTGCGGAGTGGTGGGGGTTGGCCCAAGGGGCTGGGAGAGGGTCCAGCCCATGCTGTGCCTGGGCTGGGACTTGTCCTGCCAGCGCCGGGTAGCAGGAAGCTCTCCGCACTCTCACCCCACCTGGGCTAGGACTGGGTCTCGAATCATTCTATTTTCTTAACATGATAATGGAATAGAACGTAACTGTAGGCATAAGAGTGTTGCTAGAAATATGATGTTTATGCATTTCTTTGTATTCTGTTCTGAATAACTGAAATATTTAATGTGTTATAGATATACAACTATGAAAACATAAAACACAGGCTACATGCTTTCAACATTATATGACAAATGAAAATCAAAACAACTATCAATCCATACAATAGCCTGGGAGAACTCATGTAGCAGTTACCTCCCAGCTAATTTTTTAAACAAAGTGTTTTTCTAGACTGAGGCAAATAAGAGTTTGATTCTTGTTGAAAAATATAGTTGGGAGGGCTGGCGAGATATTTCAGTGGATTAAGCATCAGATTTGGTAAGTGTAGGTACCAGGGTTTGATCACCAGTCCCACGTGCCATGCCTGCCCCGCCCCAGGGTGTGCTGAGCCAGTGATCATGTCTGGGCATGGTGGCACACACCTGTAACATCAACAATGGGTAGGCTGAAAATGGGAGGATCACTACAAGTCTGAGCTCCACAGTGAGACCTTGTACCAAATACATAAATGAAAAAATAAATAAGATAAATAAAAAAGAAAAATTAAAGAAAAGAAAAATATGGCTGGGAATATATATCAGTTATCTAAAAACCTGCCTGGCAATTGATGGACCTGGGTTTGATCCCTGGGATCTCATGCTGTGATGGCCCTGGAGCCACAGGGTAGTGCCATGCCAGCCACTAGAACCAGAAGTGGTGGCACACATCTGTAATTTGAGTGCTGGGGAGGCTAAGCCAGGAGGATCCCTATGAGTCTGAGCTACAAAGCAAGACCATGAACCAAATAAATAACAGTTTTAAAAATTAAAAAAGAGACTATTCATCACCCTTGTTTAGGAGTCATTTAAATATAACAGGGAATTTCTTTAGTTAAAAATATTGGAAAGAAAATATCTTATGAAATATTGTGAAGGCATACTTGAAAAAAATAATTCAGATGCATACTTCTTTGGGGAATAGCTACTAGGGACTATTTAAAAATTTCTAAGGAATTTGATATCAGGTCTGAATATATAATTCTGTATATGTGAAAATGTTCTCTCATAAAGCTATGTTAATAAATTCCTTGATTCAAATAGTTGAATAAGTGAATTCATAGTCAGATATGCTCTGAAGTAAACCTGAATATTTGTGTCTTGATAAGTTTGAGGTTCAAAAAAGAGTGTACCAGTTTACCTAGTGAGTTTTTCTTGACATACTAGGGAAAAAAATCATTGCTCTCCTAACTTGAATGCTATTTATAAAATTTCATAAGGCAAAGTAATCTTAAAAATATATTCACAAAACTAACTTTATTTTATTTTATTTAGAGTTTGGAGAGAGTAGTTGGAATTCAAAGTCCTTGTGGAAATATAATGTTCTTGTGTTATAGTATCAATGTAATGAAGTCTATTATTGAGGACACCCTTAGAAATTTGCAGAAGGGGATCATGAGAATTAGAAAATACAACTTCAACATTTGTTTCAGACTCCAATATTCTATATCTTTTGTTCTAGTTTAGCTATTTGGTGAAACAGATCAAATATTTTTTTTTTTTTTTTGGTAGTACCAGGGATCAAACTAAGAACCTTGTGCTTTGCGGGGCAAGCACTTATTCTACTGAGCTACCTCCCCAGCCTGGATCAAGTACACTAATAAACTATTTTAAAATCATGGGAAAAATATATATATTCACAAATCATAAGAAAATTTAGCACCATGTCAATTTATTTAGAGAACTTAGTAATGTAATTTGGAATCAGGTAGCATGATGCCTCTAGCTTCATTCTTTCCATTCAGGTTGCCTAGATGATTCAGGATTACTATGGATTTTTGTAATTCCAAATACAGTTTAGGATTGCACTATTTAGTGTGTGTGTGTGTGTGTGTGTGTGTGTGTGTGTGTGTCTTTGAGACAGAGCTTCACTCTTTGAGACAGAGCTTCATTATGTAGTTCAGGCTCTTCTTGAAATCACTTTATAGCCTAGGCTGGCCTCAAACTCACACAGCCTCCTGAGTGCTGGGATTTCAGGCATGTGCCACCACACCTTGTAAGACTGCTTTATTTCTATAAATGAAAAGTGACAGTGGAATTGTGATATGATTTACATTGAATATAAACATTGCTTTGGGTAACTTAGACATTTTAAAAATATTAATTTTTCTAATCTATGAGCATAGTGTATTAAACCATTTATATTGTGTTATACTATTTGCAATTGCCATGTTAGAAATCTTTTATGTGGTTAATTAAAATTATTCAAAGTATTTTTCTAGCTATAGAAAATGGATTATTTTCTTGATATCTTTTTTCTATAGTGTATATAAATACTGTTAATTGATGTATAATGATTTGTATTTTGTATTATTCCTATGTTTATTAGTTCTAACAATTCCTAGATGGAACATTTGGGATTTTCCACATGTAAGATCATGTCCTTGGCAAACATCAACAATTGTATTAAAATAAAACATATTTAAGTTCCAGAGAGCATTAAATAAATTTGCATAAATTACATGACAGCTGTTGTTGTCTGTTATTTATCCAAAGGGACCTCTGCCAAGATGTCTGCTTCTCCCTGACTCGTATGCCATCCGTGAGATGAGCTATAGCTCTCGTACCACCCACCCTCATTCTAATTCTCTGCTTGAAGCATGAAAGTTAAGGTTTGGTAAATGTTGTGCCTATCACTGTATTAAAACCATTAACATAAACAAAATAAAATTGCATAAAATGTATTTAAGAGAATCAAAAATTGAAATTAATTTTAAGTAAACCATAAAAAGTGAAAATTGAGTCTATGAACATGATTTTAATATCTCTGAATATGTGATTGTTAAGATCTAAGACTGTCTGTATATTCTTTAAATGTACTCAGTCTTAAACAAATATAAAATAAAATAAAACTGCTTAGCAGAGTAGTAGGAGCAACAGCATAAAACTCAAAGGTATTGTTGATGTTATTTATGTTTCCAGAGGGTTTCATATGTACTACTAAGGTGATGATCCTCAATAATCCCTTCTAAACTAGATCCTTTTAGATCTCCTTGACTGATCTCAAGTTGGATTTATCAAACATTTTTTGGCTAAAGAATCTCACTTTCCAACAACCTCCCTGCAAGAATGGGAAGGACCAACACTTCTTTATGAACTGTGAACAGTTACTGAAGTGCTTACAACCTTCTTTCACATGCATACTTCTCAACCTATTTTTTTTTCTTTTTTACTTTCAAAAAACTAGTCACTAAAGTCAGACTTACTCATGCCAACTCTATTACTTGAGAAGTTTTTTTCTTTCATAAAGCCAAAAATGTATCCTGTTGAAGGATACAGTTTTTGAGTATAAATATTATCTATACATAACCCATAGGATTTTCTTTGCCCAAATGAATTTATGCATATTCAATGTATATGTAACATTTGATAGTTGACATATAATATGCAATATTATTTATATAAATATTAGTTATATTATTTTACTTTTTCTTCACACTTCTCTTGAAAATAATACTTAGAGACTTCTTTTGAATTCTGTCAGGATAATTATGAGAAAAGTGTAAGAGATAATAGTACTTGTCAGTGCCATGAGTCATTTGTTTTAAATAGATTTGTGGACTAGAATAAATGTGAAACAAAAGTCAATTTTATTGTAGAAGTAGAATATACTGCCTCTACAAAAATACATTAATTGCATACTTTCAAACTCCCTACTCTAAGGTAAATCAGCACTTTATTAATGCAATCATTTGACAAAAACTGAACAGGCATATAATAAAGTCATCTTTAATTTTAAATCTAATTCAAGAAGTGAGTGATTTTCTCTATTCATTTAATTCAGCAAAAAAATTTTTCTGTATTCTTATATGTGCAACAATTAGGCTTTCATGTACTCCCAAATCAGAATAAATAATTATCAAATGTTCAGGTTATTAAATTAATTGGAAAACTGTGCTAATTATATCTGGGTTCTTTTCAGTATCTTTTTCCTCTAAGTGATTTTTGTCAACATGTGCTTTCATGGCAACTGAGATACTGTCACCATGTTCCCAATGCCCTGTCAATGTAACTTCATTGAAATATAAATTGTAAATAATGTTATAATGTCAACGTATGATAAAGGAACTGACATGATGTTAAGGATGCATTCAATGTGGCTGTATCATAAATTCAATGGAAATTGCATATTTATGGAGACCTTCTCAGGATGTCAAACGAGAGTAATGCAGATGTTACATTACTGAAAGAAAAGAAGTCGAGTTAGAAATTTTGTTAAAGATTATATAAATTCTACTGAGTAAAGGCAATTTCAAGTCATGACAATCAAAGTGACTTTTTCTGTAACATGTTTGTATGTATTCTGTGAGAACACTTGCACCATCCCAGTCCATTTCTGGATTCAAGACTGAGTCTCCTGCATTCTGAGAGGGTCGGCGTGTATGAACACAACCTCTTCACTCTTGAATTACTGATATTTTGAAATACTAAGTGATTTCTATTTTAACCATGGGAGTGAAGTATTTTGCCTCCTGTAATTTCAAGGACTGACCCCTTTCAAGTTTCACTTCCAATATACTTTGATCCTGGATGAAAATGGAACTGAAGCCTTACAATTACTGTGGGCTTTAGATCAGACAAGGGCAAAGTACCTAACTCCAGCTAATGTTTAGATATCTTTTATTAAGATACAAATCATTTGACTGAAAATTGAAATCAGTATGGCTATGAAGCAGAATAATAAACTGTACCTTATTCTTTTTTGTCTTTTTCTTTCTGCACCCTTTCTAAGCATTCCTTTCATAAGTGTTCTCCATAATTTTCCACAATTTTATTTTATCTCTTCTTCCCATTTACATGAATACTCTTGTGCTACTGTTCTACTTGGTGGAATTAAGATAGAGGAAGATAGGTTCTGTTTTTAAATGGATTTTTTTCCATTTAAAATAATAACTAAGGCCTGAAGTGACCGCCCGCCACCCTGCCACGGCCTTCCAGGCCCTTGGCCGCCAGCGGGGCATAGACTGCCCAGCTCATAGGGCCCAGGCGTTGCGGGAGAGCAGAGGGCAGGCCCAGGTCCCAGCTGGCCACGTGTCCATCTTTGGCTCTCCTGGTGCAAGGACAACCCGTGGGCCATGGGATGAGTAATCTAAGGTGAATTAGCAGCCATAGAAGCATACACGTCATCAGGAGGAGATATGGCACGTCAGCTCACTGTTGATGATGTACACTTACTGAACTATCCTTCTGCCTTTGATGTTGGCTATACTCTGGTACACTCAGCTATATGTATTCAAAGACAGGATATGCTAGCCATATTGCTTACGGAGGTGTCTCAACAAGTAGCAAAGTGTATTCCAGCAATGATGTATTCTGAACTGACAGAATAAATCCGAAGAGAAATAGCTGCCTCTCTTCATCAGGGAGAAGGGAATTTTTCTTGCTATTTTCTATCTGACCTTGGCACATTTACTTTGCCAGCAACAGTCCTAGAAAAATTATTTGATGAGATGCTTGATAGAAATGTTCAAAAAAGAGTTGCAAGAAGAGTCACTTATCATAAACTGGTCCTTGGAGTTGGCTACACGTTTGGACAGTCGACTCTATGCTCTTGGAACCAGACTGCAGGAGACTATTTAGTTGGCTCAGTACTACAAGCTACCTGGGGCATTTACGACAAGGACTGGGTGTTTTGGAAAACCCTGAATGACAGCCTACATGATTGTTCACATTAATTTTATACATGATGGAAAGATCAGGAATTTTGGTATTCTCAGAGCTTTGGTTTACATTTTTCCTTGAGAGAAGAACAATGGCAAGAAGACTGGGAATTTATATTCTCTCTTGCTAGTCAACCTGGGGCAAGTTTGGAACAGACACACATTTTTATACTTGTACATATTCTTAGACAACCAATTATAGCTTATGGAGTAAAGTATTATAAGAGTTTCCAGGGAGAAACTTTAGGATATACTCGGTTTCAAGGGGGTTATCTACCTTTATTGCAGGAACAGGGTTTTTGTTGGAAAAGTCCGAGTGCTCTTGGCTGTACAAGGGCCCCTTCTCTGCTTTGGTTGCCATGGAGAATCATGGGCATGGTAACCAAGTGCTGGTGCTACCAGGAACACCAGCAGTGATCACATTTTTACCTCCAGTTGACATTTAAAGGAAACTACTCCACATACATTTTCTATCTGCTCAGGAGCTGAGTAATGAGAAGCAGCAAGGGACACTGCCCAGGGTGTGGCTGGATTGCTGTGAGACCGAAGGGGAGTTCTAGTTGCCATGCAGAAAAGCTCTCAGAGGCGTGATCATCCCTGTCACATAGACAGTAGAAAAATGGCTCAATCGTTACTGACAAATTCAGCCTTGTGCATCCCTGTCTGATGGAGAGGATGATGAAGAGGATGAAGATAAATGAGGCTCAGAAATACCAAGGTATCAGAGCTATGGTGATGATCAAATTTTGTGTGGTGCTCCAAGTACTGTCCAGTGTGAAATGAAACAAACCTGGCAAGATTTTTT
>NW_004524912.1:1074956-1078136 GCF_000260255.1 Octodon degus
TTAATTGTATAATTATCTTTATCCCTAAGCACTGATTATACAGAACTTGTCAGAATGGTATACAGGATTATCTTTTTTAATATTATCTTCCAAGCAAAATTCTTACAATCACACAGAAAAGTTTACACGATACCATACAAGACACATCTTTAAAATGGAAGGAAATGAAAACCAAGGATACAAGGGCATTTGAGATTCTCAGAGCTGGACACTATAGAGCACTTGGTACTCTGGGCTGACCTCCCAGCATTCTCCATGAAGCTGTTTTCTGTCCTCCATTTTACTACACTTGCTCGTTTGTCCTACTTTACCATCTGTGTCTGCCAAGGGTAACTCACATCCTTATTATTTCAATACCAACAGCTACCATCATTTGTGGGTTCTGTGTCTATTTTTTCATGAAAATTCTTGACACAACATGGATACCAACTAATTGGAAATTTTCAGTCTTTTGAGGGATAGGCAACATTTTAAGTCTAGATCATATGTCAATGCCTAGTCTAGACTTCATTTATCAATAATCCAAAAGTATCACTGATGTGGTATTTTATGTCCTTCCTTCTTAATGCTAAGCCAAGCTTCTTGTTTTCTTGTATAACTTTATTCTTACTCTGATGAACAGAATTTTTATTCTCTTGGCAGGAGTGTATTATCATACACTTTTGTTTGCAACAAAACAGCAGAGTGTTAAACTATCAGGAACAATTCATCATGTTGACCAGTTCCACTGTCTTTGTGAATAGATGAATGTACACTAATATGCTGTAAGAATCGTGCTTAGAAGTAAGTGATACATAGTAATGGAGACAGTGAAGAACTGGTGATGGCAAAATGATAGAAAACAAGTAAAATAACTGAAATATATCAGGCAAAATAAGTACAAATCTTCAGATATCTGCTGTTTTATTCTTTGTTTTCCCTTCTTTTTTAACATGCTCAAAACACAATTTCAAATGGATTAATACAGGTCATCTTTTTAGGATGAAATAAATATTAAAAAGTAAAACTGAAGCAAAATGAAAATGTATGCTGCTGCAGATGTAAGATGGAGCCAGATAAAACATTAATGGGAAACAGTAGGTCTTAATTTCAGAAGCAATGATCAAACTACAGAAAAGATGGTGAGCTCTTTGACTAACATGTGGTTTCTCTTCCTGTGCTTGCTGATAATGCTTTCTTATTCCTTGGCCAATAGAATTTCAAAACTCTTCTCTAGACTTTCATGTATTCCTAGAAAGCTTCTCTTTTTCACAATCACTTCTAGTTCCAAATATGGGTCTCAACAGATTTGTTCACTGTGAAGGTTTCTATCCTATAACATGAACGTTGACCCTTTTGTGAAAGTTACCAACTTCTTCATCAAAATAACTCTTAAAAGATGAAATCTCTGATTTTAGCAGATTTTATTGAGAAACTGGGTTGATTAAAGAATTGTTTGTCATGTAGCAATAAAATATCAACCTGATGATTCCTATAATTCCTTCTGATTTTGGAATATTTTTAGTATTTGCTTTATTACAAACAATACCAGTATTATAAAATCTCAGCGGCTCCTCTACCCTTTTTCCTCTTTCTTCCACTTTTTCTCTTCCATATCCTATTAATTTAAAAGTCAGAACTTTTCTAGTGTAATGCTGAGTAGTTATTCTGATCACTCACCCTAGAGATATTTTTCAAAATATGTATGTTCTTATGTGCAGGCGACCATTGGTGCTGAATATAAAAAGAAAGTAAATTTCACATCACACTAGATTTCCATCAGAATGAACCTATTCTCAGGAGAGGTCCCAGAGCTCTGACAGTGAAATGTATAGGCACAATGAGTGCATACAGCCAAAGCAGTTCTGCAGCACAAGGCCAAGGTGCAGCTATAATTAGTAGTGTTAGTAAAAATGCATCTCTTCTGTTAGCAAGTCACTGAGATTTTGAAGTTATTTTTGGGATTCTATTACTGTGGCAAAAGCAGGCTAATACTGTATGATACACTTTCAACTTAACAAATATGTCTCCATATAGACTGAATAATTATGTTTTTAAAAAATGACTGCAACTAGAAAAGTATCTTTAAAATTCAATGAATTTAATTATTACACACTGGAGATTTTCATATTTATGAGCTTCTAGTATTCAAGTAAGTAACAAAATCAAGACATACTAAGTACAAGCCTATTTTTCATTTTATTTTATAAAATTTATTTTGACTTTCATATCAGGAAAATCAATACTTGTATTTCTTAGTATGTTAATTTAAGACATGTTGCATTTATAGAATATCAAATTAGCTGATCTTTCTTTTCTTAGTTTGAAGTACTACACCTGAAAACTATTTCAGATTTTCTTTTCATTTTGATTCTTTATCAATTAAAACTTAACAGAATCCTGTGTTTTAATCCTCATGATAGTTATTTCTGAGTTTCTTTCAGGAAGTAAGAACAATCCTGCATAAGGATTCTGGTTTAAACATCAATCCTTACTCAGTCATTCTCTACCCTTTTATTTTTTCTAATCCTATTTAAAAATTACTTTAAGCACAAATGACTGCTTTTCTATTTTGCCACACTTCTATGAATTTAATAATATATAGTTTCATATAATCATGCTTAGTAACAATGCAGAACTTTTCTATCAATATAGGAAAACTCCTTCCTGCTACTTCATAGGCGCATCTCAGTCATTCAAATTCCAGATAAACGTGAATTTGTCTCCCATCCTATAATTTTGCCCTTTTAATAATATATGTCATATGACATGCAATATTTTCAGATTTGTTTTTGTCATTAAATATAGGGCCTTTGGAATTTTTCAAGTTGTCAATTGTGTATTCCATTTCATTTCTAAACAATATCTCCATGAATCCTTTTATCCACTTTACGATATTTGTGTTCTTTTCATGTGGGGCTATTACAAATGAAGCTACTTTGAACATTTGAACATCTTTTATCTACTTACTTGCCATTATTATATGTTCTTTACTAAGACTTTTGTTCAAGGACTTTGTCTAGTTATTAATTGGGCTTTCTCATGGTTTGAACATTCTATATTCTGGATTAGAGTTTTCTGTCAAATATCTTCTGTCAACATGACACTTATATAATCTCTTAACAAAGTATTGTTCAGAGCAAAATTAAAATTTTTCAGAAGTACAATTTTTTAATTGTTATGGCCCAATGGTTAAGAACT
>NW_004524912.1:1078768-1079246 GCF_000260255.1 Octodon degus
ACTGGCAACAAAATAGACCTGAGGATCAATGGAAAAATTAGAAGATGCTGAAGCCACTATGAACACACTCAGCCACCTTATCTATTACAAAGCAGCCAAACATACTCACTGGAAGAAAGATAGACTCTTTAACAAATGCTGCTGGAAAAACTGGCTCTCTACATATCGAAAACTGAAACTTGAATCAGGTCTATCACTATACACTAAGCTAAAGGTAATGTGAATTAAAGGTCTAAACATTAAAACAGAGACACTAAATCTCCTGGAAGAGAAAGTAGGAGGAACTCTTGAAGACATAGGGGTAGGCAAAGAGTTCATGAACACAAATCAAATCACATGGGAAACACTTGAAATATTTAACAACTGGGACATGCTCTTACAGAGAATATTTTCACTTCAAAAGAAATTACCAACAAAGTGAAAAGAAAACCCACAAATTTGGAAAATATCATGATAAATAAGTACAGAGACAAAGGTC
>NW_004524912.1:1079346-1085378 GCF_000260255.1 Octodon degus
TTCATGTTTCCAAGATATTTTTCTTCTTTTTGTCACAACAAAATAGTTCTATATTTGTTCTTTTGTGAAGTTAGTAACACATGACACTAGGTTGCCAAGCAACTAATAGCTATATTTTATATTTAGATGAATCATTCATTCAGAATTAATTCCAATATAAAAATATATGCCTCTATTTTGCACACAGATGATCAGTCGATCTAATACCTCAGTGAAAAGACCACATTTGCCTTTGGAGTTATTTTCATTTGTAAGCAAGATGAAAATGAAGGGCTATATTTGTTATAGATTTATTTCTAGAGAGAACATTCTTGCACCAATTCCATACTTCCCCCCCCCAGAATTTGGAGTTCCTTATTGAATAGTATTATTCATGTATTATGTACTATCTTCTGTGAAATATATTAACCATTTTAATCTGTTGTTTTTCTTATTCATCACTCCCTGTTAATTTTGTTTTCAAAGTCAGGTTCATTTCTTCTGTATTCAAAACATGTGCATAGATTTTGGTTGGTATTGCATTAATTTTATAAATTGATTCATGGATAAGTCAGGATTTATATTTTGATTCTTCTACTCTATAAACTTGGAATAGTTCTCATTTTATGTAGAGATCTTTGAAACATTTTCATTCGTGCTTTGAATGTTGTCTTCTGTACAACTTTCATTAGATTTATACTTAAGAATCTCTTTAACGCTAAAACTAATGTGAAGTGACACTTTACTGCAATTTATAATTTATTCATATGTTAGCTATCTTTTTGGGTTTTTTTGCTTTTATTTTTTTAGTTTTAGCATAGTCTGTCTAACTTAGCAAGTTTCAATGCCTTATCACAAAATGAAAATTAAAGAAATCCTCAGATGTGACTCAGTACAAAGGCCCTGGTTTCAATCTTCATTATCACAAAAACAAAGCAAAGCAAACTAATTTCTAAATACATACATACTATCTTTAGCCTTTAAAAAATGGTAACATTTTGGACAAAATAACCACAAATATAACTGAAAGTTGCTAAATATTTTCACAATTAATGATTTAAACATTAATAACATCTGTATCACACAATAAAATCTGTCAAAGTTTAGAGTGACACTGTCAACTTTTCATGGAAGAAGTTTCCATTGCATATTTTATTTTCCATATGTTTACTTAAGTTATCTCATTCCTGTTTCAGGGTTGCATTATAATTCTGATAAGCTGGTTAACCAAGCTGAAGTAGAAATGAAAGAATTAGCTAAGGCTCTTTTTCCTGCAAGGGGAGTTCCCCACGTAAATGTTATTTTCCTGTAGAAAGAGCTAATCAACTAAAGAATAAAAGTAGTTTGAGGTAGAATATTAGTAATTAATTCATAACACAGGCATGCTGTTTTAAAATCTGATTTGTCACATGATAAAGTATCCAAGGTAATCTTTAGAAATAATGATAAATTTGCTTTTTAACATCTAGCCCATTGCTTTTCTGAGAGGATTATTCCAAAAAATATATCAAATTTAGTGAGGTTTTTTTACACAACTTTTTGTGAAATTCTTCCATGTTAGTGTGGCTATTAGGAGGCATTTCTTTTGCTTATTTATTTGGTTTAGTTTTGTTTGATCTGGTTCTACATAGCATGTATTTACATGAAAAGACTACACTTGATTTATCCTTTCACTCTGAATTTGATCCCCTTTCCATTTGATGTTATTTATTTATTTTTCTAGTAGTGGGAATTGAACTCCAGACCTTGTGCTTACCAGGCAGGCACTTACTGCTGGGCTATCTCCCTGGTTCCTCTGCTTGATGCTATTTTATAAAATTAATAGATACACCTTTTGTACATACATTTACTTTCCTTTGTGACATATGTAGGAATGGAGCTAGGATATATGCTAAGTATTTATTCAAATTTATAAAAATAAATCTTCAAAGTAATTCTAACAATTTATCTTCCTATTAATAATAATGAAAATATTTTCTTTCAACTTATAGCTAACCTTTCAATGTTATATTCTCTGATTTTAGACATTTAAGAATTTTTTGCATGTAAACCAAAAATCCATTTAAATTTAATTATCTTTAATACTTTCATAAAGATATTCAGTTGCTTTAGCACCCCTCCTGAAAATACCCTCATAGAACTACTCTAACAACTTTGTCTATACATGGTTCTACTTTGACATATGCATGGTTCCCTGTATCTGAGCTGCATTTTACTGCAATATTATACTATTTTGACTAGTGGCAGTCAAGTTTTTAAAATTATATAGCATAATCCAAATTTGTTCTTCTTTTGCAAATTGTTTTTCATGACTAAGTTTTTTACATGCATACAAATTTTACAAAGAAATTATTCAATTCTTTAATAATTCTGCTAAAATTTTGACTGATGTTCAATTTTGAAGAGAACTTGTATATTATCCATACCAATTCTTTGGTTTCATGAATATTTTCAGTTGTCCAATTATTTGGATCTCGTATAAGCTGTTTTAGCTATGATGCTTTTAGTTGTTCAGTTATTCGAATGCTACATAATAAATAATCTCAATGTTTAGAACAGTACAACACAATTCATTTTACTTACAGATCTGCAATCTGAGCAAAACTCAAAGTTGAAATCTTAACTTTGGTCCAGTCAAATTAACTGTGGTATCTTAAAAGATAGGAAGGAACTCATTTCAGGATTTGTAATTTTCACATCTGAATCTGCAATTGATGTTATTAGCTAAGACATCATCTGCAGTTATCATCATAATGCTAGCAGATGTTCCCTCAACAAGTGTCTGACTTCCTTAGCTGTTTGTAGCTAATAGTAATAGAGTCAGGATGACGTCAGACACTTTTATGCCTGGACTTTGAAAGGTATAGAGCATTACTTTTTAAGCATTTTATGATTCTGCTATAATCTGCTCCCTATAGAGAAAACAAATATCAAACCTCTGGTGAAAAGAGTGCATCTTAGTTACTCTTCTCTTATTGCTGAAACAAATATCCAACACCCATAATGAAGGAAAGAAAGGTTTACTTAGCTTACAGTTAGTGGAGGATTGAGCCCATACTCAGCTGGCTCCAAGGTAGAGTGGCATGTGGCAGAGAGCAAGTACTCATGGAAGTGACAAAGAGCAATAGCAAAAGCAAATAGGAGGACAGTGGCAACAATGGCTACAGAAAGTGAGTCTGTCTCCCTTGTGCTATTTATTTATTTATTTAAATGTATTTGGCACAGGGTGTCACTATGCAATGTGGACTGGAAGTGATCGTCCTGTTTCCAACCTCCCCAGTGCTGGGATTATAGGAATGTACCATGACACCTGATCTTGGTGGCTTGGGGGAGGTACTAGTGCAATATGGTGCCAGGGATATAACTCTGGTCCCTGTGCTTCAAGGTGCTTAGTCCACTGAGTAATTTTGCTAGCCCTGTCTCTCTTATATTACATTCAGGCTATCTGCACCAGGACAGGTATAGCAGTCACACCCATTTTTTCACAGCACTTACACCCATAATCTTAGCAGCACTCATACCAATAATCCAGTAGATCATGAGTTAACCACAAACTCTAGAATTCTGCCCCATAACTGCATGAGGCTTTGTGGAGACAACTAGACACAAACTATAAGACTGTTAAAATTACACTTCAGTAAGAACTTGTATTATCAGATATATTGTTGTACTCATTTAGGAAAATAAAATCTGTGTCATCAATATGGAGATCTTACACATTTATCATAAATATTTGTTGAACTCTTTTACTATTCTGTATAGTATACTTCAATTTTCTATCTCCTTTTTATTTCTATTATCCAAAAAATGCAATTGACATGACTTCTCCATCATGAGAACCTGCTAAATATATGTACTATGTTCCATAACTGTTATATTTTTAGAAATGTTTATCTTTTAGAAAAAGAAAGATAAACATAATTATAAAGTAAATAGAAATTCAATGAGAATTTTAGACTTCTTGAGAAGACATTTTGATGGAAATAGGGCTATTAGCAAGGGGTTTCCCTGTTTAGGTTCTATATGTTGGGATCTAACCATCAATTTAAAATTGTATTTATTTACTTATTTGAATTTTTACATTTTAAAGAAAATAGAAAATGATAAAAAAGGAAAATTTCCAGAATTTCATAAAGCAATAGGAATTTGACAATCGTTATTATATTACATAATGTTGTCTTCAAATTAGTTGTTTAGATTACCAGATATAACCATGCAAAATTTGTTTTTAAAAAGCTATAAGAAATTGGAAAGAAGAAAAACCAATTTAAGGATTCACTGTCTCTTTCAATAGACCAGCAGAAAATTATGTAAGCTATCCTGTATTTATACACAAATATATCATTTTTGCCTTCCTAGTCTTTTTCTTTTGTCCTTTTCCCCATCCTAGTTTTTCCTTCCCATTGAGAAGTCACAGTGGAATCTATTTTACCTTTCAGGTTTCCCTTACTCTTTCAGGTTCTTACACTAGACAGACAATACAATGTTAACACATGTGATTTTGATTTATTTCACTTATGAGCATGATGTCTAGTTTCATCCATTTACCAATTAAAGCCTTAAGATTATCTTCTTTTTATAGCTGTGTAAAAACATCATATCTTTTTATCAATTCATCAGTTGATGGGCATTTAAGTGGTTTACAAGATTTGGTTATGAAAAACTGTGTTGCTAAAAATATGGGTACACCTATTTTAATACGGTATGATGTTTTCATTTCCTTTGGAAAAATACTCAGGAAGAGAATATTTGCGTTGAATGGGACCCCCAGTCCTACCTATTAGAACTCTTTACACTGATTTTCACAATGATTGTATCAATAGTGGAGAAGTGTACCTTTTTCTTTACAGTCCCTCCAGAATTTGTTATTGGTTGACTTCTTTATGATAGCCATTCTTTCTGGGGTAACATAGAGTCTCGGAGTTGTTTTAATTTGCATTTCTTGAATGACCATTCATGTTGAGCATTTTTTCATACATTCAGTTATCATTTGAATTTCTTCATCTGAAAAGTGTATATTCATCTCAGATTCCCATTTCGGGATTGAGATTTTGAATTTTAAGGGCCCTATGTTTTAAATTCTTTATATGGTCTAGATGTCCTATGTCTGAGGGACAGTTGTCTATAATTTTTTCCCAATTCATGAGTTTTATTTTTACTCTTTTGGTAATTTCTTTTGATGTGAAAAATCTTTTCAAAAAGATGAGATCGCAGTTGTTGATTTTTTGAAGTAATTCCCATGCAGTTTGGTTTTTGTTCATGAACTCTCTAACTGCCTCTGGGTCTTTAAGATTTCTACCTACTTTATTTTTCAGTAGATTTTATATTTCTTTTTCTAAGCATTTAAATATTTGATCTATTTTGACTATAGTTTAGTGAATGGTGATAGACCTGTGTTTAATTTTAACCTTCACAATGTAGAAAGCCAGTTTTTCCAGCAGCATTTGTCAAAGATAAGGTGGATGAGTGTGTGTGTAGTTGTATCTGCATCTTGTAATCTGTTAGATTAAATCTTAGCTCTGTTTTTATTCTAGTACCTTGTTGATTTTATCACAGTAGCTTTGCAGGATAATTTTAATTTAGGGATAATGATTTCTCCAGCATTTTCTTTGTTGCTCAGGATTGATTTAGCTATACTTAAGTCTCCTCTGATTTCAGACAAATTTTAGGAAAGTTTTCTTTATACCTATGATATACAAATGATAGTCTAATCATGATTGCATTGAATTTGTATAACAGTTTTTGGAGTATGGCCATTTTCACAGTGTCAGTTCTTCTTATGCAGGATCATGGAATTTCTTTTCATTTTCTCAAATCTACTTTGATTTCTTTTGCCACAGAACAGCAATTTTCACTGTATAAATCTTTACTTACTTTTTAGACTGATTCCTACATATTTCATTTTTTTGAATGTTATTCTGAAGGGCATGGTTAACTAATTTGTTTCTGGTGCATTCATTATATGTATACAAAAATGTTCTTGATTTTTGCATGCTGACTAGGTATACTGCTATACTAATTAATTTGGTTATTAAATCTACAAGTTTCTTGGT
>NW_004524912.1:1085478-1091483 GCF_000260255.1 Octodon degus
TTTATGCGTGTCCTAGAACACTTTTAATTAAACTTATAATTAGAATATTTTTTAAATTTTAAAAAATCTTTTATTTATTTACATGCTACAGGTTCTCACTATGTAGCTTGGGTTCATAGTGATCTTCCTGTCTCAGTATCCCCAGCGCTAGGATTACAGGTGTGCACCACCACACCCAGTTTCAGTAGCTAGTTTTGTTGTATGTGGCATAATTGGCAGGGCTAACTCCCCTTTGCTTTAACAGAATTTTGATCATACAGTGAAAGACCTGCAATTTTTTTTCTTTTGCAGAACTGAAGATTGAACTCAGGCCCTTGCACTTGCCAGGGAAGCGCTTATTCCATTGAGCCATCTTCCCAGCCCCTTGTATTTTATATTTTGAAAGAAGAAATCATACATTTTCTCACTTAACCTAATATGACATATCAGTAAAAAAATGTAAAATTATTTTACTTATCTGAAGGATAATGATAGTCAATAAAACCAGAGAAATTAGTCCAAAATCAAGATGGAGCCAATTAATATTATCAAATAAAGTCTGAACATCATGAATAGTTTCTCTGAACAGTTTGGAGCACAGTTGTTGCTTTGTTTCATAAGTTGACCCAAATATGAAGAAGTTGTCAGAGCTTGAACTCCTTTGGAGGCCACCACTAGGCCTTTTATTATTTAAATAGAATGTCAAAATCAAGCATCTGTTTAAACACTATGACTTTTACACATTACTTTAAACCTTTATATTTGGGGATGGGGAGATGGCTCAATAGAATAAGTGCTTTCCTGGCAAGCGCAAGTGCCTGAGTTCAATCTCTGGTTCCCAAAATAAATAAATAAATAAACAAATAAATAAAAAATATATAAACTTTTATATTTGTTTGTAATATATCAAAGCCCTATTTTAATGCCATTTTTAATTTAGGACTATAGAAGAAGCAATCAAACGTATCAGGAACTAAAAGAATTTTAAGTAATCTTTTAAAATATCCTGGAACAATGGCCTTACACCTTTGTAGCTACCCAACCTGGAGCATTCAAAAAATCCATTGATATGTTTTTCCTTTAATGTTTTTAATGTTTCAACCCAGTACTTCTTTTAATAATTTTAAAATTTTTAACAAAACCCCCCCAGTCCAATTGAGCAATATAAGAATCTGGTGTAGTTTAAACAACGGTTTGGTTGGATAGAATTATAACTTTAATTTCCCTATATAAACAGCATTGATTACACCAAACAAAACCTGCAGACCATTTAGTACTGGGTCTCTGTCTTTGGTTGATTTTACTCCCTACCTATGCTGGCAAAGCTGCTAGTAGCAGCTTAATGGTCTGAGTACCTACAAAGTGTTTTCTTGAGCCCATATTACCTCCTAAAGCTTTAAGGGAGCTATGACCCTGTAGCCATGGCCTCTGTGTGCAGCCACTGCCTTTGCTCTGGCTCTGACCACTGGATGCTTTCTTTGTTTTTGCCCAGAATTATTTATTTATTTATTTGTTTGTTTATTTATTTATTTAGATGGCTCAGCCCACCCTGAGGGCGTGGCTGGCACACCATGTAGTGCAGAGGTTTGAAATGCAGTCCTTTGCACCTGCCTAAGCTTGCCTAAGCAGTCACTTTACACCTCTAAGCTATCTTACCAGGGCCTTGGCCCAGTATTAAACACATAGTATCTTGAGCCTCAAGAACCTGCAAAGCCAATCACACAACACAGCCAACGCTAGAGCCACAGCCTGTCATAGTCATGACCCACCTACCTGGCACCAGGAACACAGGCCTCTGCTGCTGAACCTATTTTGCAGACGCATATCTGGGTCAACCTAGAATGGGAGTGCAGGACCTCCCTGATCTCAAATTATGCCCCTCTCCCCAAAAGTGCCCCCCCACTTGGAAACAACTGTTTGCAATGTGAAAGGATCTTTTTTTCCCCAAAACTTTTAGAAGACAGCTTGAACATTACCTGTAAGTAAATAATCAATCTAATTATTTCCTGCTGATAACAGGGCCAAACAATACAGTAAGAGTTTGAATATACATAATAAAGAGAAGTTGACTTCTATTTTTAATAAGCAGTTTAATTTGAAAAGGGTTAGCAGCAGATATCATAAGTAATATCTCTCCTTCATAATAACTATCAATAATTACCAAATGTACAAATATACCTCAGGTAATAATACTATTCCTTTCTACAATCAGAGCTACAGTATCTTTTGGGATAGGGCTGAAAACTCCAGTTTTAATTTTGTAAGCTCCATAAGCTTGGAGCAAAAGTTGATTTTCTGCAGATATCAGATCTGAAGCTGTGTTTCCACTTCTAGGGGTTGCATGGTAAAGAGCTGTGATTCTGTGCTTGATTGAAATTTGGGCTGGCCAATGGAAACCGTGGGTATCCTGTATTGCTTATCTCTTAGCCCCTGGATGATGGACCCATTCTCCAGTTTCCTTGAAATTGTAAGTGTTGGCCATGATTATCAATTTTGGAGCAGCATTCATTAGCCCAATGTTTACCTTTTCCACATCTTAGACAAACATTCTAGAGCAGTCTTGTTACTCTTATGTCTTTTTTTCTTTTTATGTTGTCCTGTTCTGCAATCTTTTCTCATATGACCCATCTTTCCACACTTAAAACATTTGGTATGATTTTGTTTGAAAAAGGACCATAAGGCAACTGCCAATAAATTAGCTTTGTATGCCTCTGAGCCAATATCAGCGCAGGCCTTAAAATATTCTTCCAATGGTGCACCCTGTGCCTTTAAGGGATGCAAAGCATTCTGACATACAGTATTTGCATTCTCAAAAGCTAAAGTTTGTAACACTTACTCTCTTAAATTTGGTGATCTCACTATTTTGTGCATAGGCTCCCTTAATCTGGAGACAAAATCTATATATGGCTCTTTATTAGATTGAAGAAACTTAGCAAATTATTTTGAGTATCTCCTGGCCTTTCCACTTTTCCCCATGCCCTCAAGCAACAAATGCAAGTTTGTGCAATATCCACATCATCATATTACAATTGGGCTTGGATACCATGCCAGGCCCCTGACCAAGTGAGTTGATCTTATGAAACATTAACTGGGAGATTTTTTTCTCTCTTGAACATCTGCTTCATCTTTCCACCAATTTCTAAATTGCAAATATCTGCTTGGCTCTAAACTTGTACAGCACAAAACTTCACAAACATGAGGAATTAATCTATGTTCACTTGTTAATCCTTTTATTAATCCAATCATATAGGTTGATATAACCACCTGCTTTAAATCTTTAATAACCTTGAATGCCAGATGTTTGTGTTCCCATTGGACATACCCCTGGAGAAACTGAGTATTTGGTGGTGGTGTTGAACCAACACAAGAAAAATGCCCAAAGGGGCAGAATAGTCTTCAGGGTCCCCCTGTTGTCTCCCTTGCATAAGACTCTGAGATATGACAGTTTTATAATTTTTTATGGGAGCTTCTTTTTTCTCCTCATATGGAGAATCAGAAGGGTTAAAAGATGGTTGTAGGGGCTGATTTTTTGTAAATTGAGATGGAGGAAATACAAAGGTAGAGACCTCCATTCGTTCAATCACTTTAAAAAGCACTTGTATTTGCCTTATCTCAGCTCATAGCTCATGCAAATAATTTTTAGTTTACTTTTGTTCTACATCCTCCAAATCCTCAGATTTTGGGGAGATAGTTTGAGATGCCATAAAAGTCCTTTTAGGACCCAGCTTGTCAAAGTCATCCCCACTATAGAGCATCAAGAAATTTAAAGAACCAACACTCTCAGGATGCCAGCAAGCACCTTCATGTAGGAATCTTGAGTGGGTGCCACCTTGTCATAATTATGCACCACAGTGGCCCACTGTTCTACTTTTGTCCTTTTTTCTATGCTAGCATCCACATTTGAGAATGAGGAAGGCAGAGGTCTTAAAAAGGTCTTATGTGAAGATTCATATTTGTGCAGAAGCTGCTTTTGAGTTTTAGCAATATCAGCATCTGAGTCTGACCTTTTCAAATATTTCTTAGACTTTTCTGAGTCTGATTGCAATGGTTCCAAAGCTAAGGAAATTAAACTACAAAGAGATCGTAAATGAAGAGAAATTGGTTCCCCATTTTGGTGAGTATGATGCAATGTTCTCATAACTTTTTTTCCAAACTTTTAAGTTTAAATCAGTCTTTCTCTTAGTCTGAAATCAATAACAATGCCTTTTTAAATTTATTTATTTATTTATTTATTTATTTATTTATTTATTTATTTTGCGAAACCAGGGATTGAACTCAGGCCCTGTGCTTGCCAGGCAAGCGCTTATTCTACTGAGTCATCTCCCCAGGTCAACAATGACTTTTTATAAGTATAAATAATTCCTTGAAACTCTTTAACTTCATTTCTATATCTGCTCCTTTGAGTAACTTCCGAATAAGACAGACATACTCATTTTCTACTGAAGTGAAGTTTTTATTACTCTGAGCTTTTCCCGCTGGTCTTGGCTATTCTGGGCGTACTTTGCCCATGTGGTCAGGCCTCTCCAAATTCACCCAGGGTTGTCTTCCATGTCCCAGGTTGTGCGCCACTTGTTGTACGTTGTGAGTCAGTGCCCAAAGACATGACAAGAAGACCTGGTATATACAGCTTCCAAGGGCTCATTTTGAGAGAGACTAATCTCAGTGAGACCTCTGAAGCTATATTCATCGGGTCTTGTCATTTCTTTTGGCACTAACTCAGAGCATACAACATAGCATGGTGGCACAGCATGCAGTACTAGGGCTCAAACTTGGGTTTTTGCACTTGCCAGACAGGTGCTTAGACTGCTGAACTATCTTCCCAGCCCAACATCAACTTTTTAAAAGGATTTCACTTTTATGTAAGCATATTAAGCCTACTGTTGATAGAACATTTCTTGTCTTTTCATTCTATTTTTTGCAGTCCACATACAATCTTATCCTGGAAGACAAAGAGTAAGGTAAACTAAAGTTAAATTTCAATGATGATTTATACCAACTAAAAATATAATTTTACTTTTCTTTGTTTCTTTCTTAAAATAAAATCTGGTATGGTGATTCAATAAAACTGTGTCACCCTGATTGACTTAGGAGCTACCAGGGGATTAATAAAACACATTCTGCCTGTGTCCTTGGAAGCCACTGAGTTGTGATCGTGGATTGTCTATCTGATTCCTCTCTGTCACTATTCTGCTTCACTGTTAAGCCACTGTGGCAGTTCAGACAGCCATCTTCGCTTTAAAATGTCCTTTCTTCATGATGTTTCTGCCTTACAGCCAGCTAACCATGAGCCAAGCCCTGTGAAGCCATGACTCCACTTAAAACTTTCCTTCTTTAGGTAGTATGTGTTGGGTAACATGTCTCTGTGACAGGAATGTTTGCTAACACTAGACTTTTCAGAATAAGCCTCTAATGTGCTTTCTCCAGTATCAAGTTTATTTTATCACTTGTATTTCTTTTTGTACTCCACTGGTCTTATAAGATTTCATCCACTGATCTAATATTGCCTGATAATCTCATTTGCTTTCATTTCATCTTACTTCACTTTTACTATTCCTATGTCCTTTTAATTCAATATCAAAGTATTCCTTAAAACAACACAAAGGTATTAAATAAATAAAAGGTATAATGGCTTGTAATTCATAACATTAAGAGAGAAAAGTGGGAAAAAAAAGCAGGACTGGGGATATAGCTCAATGGAATAAGTGCTTGCCTGATTGGATGCCTGGCATGTGCAAATTCTGATTTCAATCCCTGGTATCACCACCTAAAAAAAAAGAGAGAGAGAGAGAAAAGGGGTCAGAGATATATAAAATATTTCTGAATTAAAATTAAAGCTTTGAGGAAATAACTATTAACTTGATTTAAATATTACAATGTTTTTTTCCATAATTTTATTGAGAAACAAATAGCACTGAGACAGTTTCAAATCAAATTGGTAGAACAGTTTCAATAATTAACACATTGCATACATTCTTCCTAGTGGTTAATTGCTGTACAAGATGCGGACATGATATCCTATTTACAAA
>NW_004524912.1:1091583-1098643 GCF_000260255.1 Octodon degus
CTGTTATGTTGAGCTGTAGGGGACTCAGGTCAACAATTTCTGACATTGCCAACGAAGTGGAAGATTCAACACTGTTATGAACTACTGGATTCTTTTAGAAAATTTTGCTGAGTTAACACACCTATAATATTCAAATGATGGAGATAAATAGAAAAGGGTATACAGATGAATGTTCATTTTGTACCTGTGTATTCAAAATGGTTAGGATAGATATATAGTTACATTCTCTTAATGAATAGAGGGATTTGTTCCTATAGAGTTTGTAAATGGGACATCACGCCCGCATTTTGTACAGCAAATAACCACTAGGAAGAATGTATGCAATGTGTTAATTATTTGAACTGTTCTACCAATTTGGTTTGAAACTGTCTCATAGCGATGAGATAGTTATTGATTTGTTTATCAATAAAATTATGGAAAAATGGATAAATCTTCTCTAAATCTCTTTTAGAACTCAGTTCTGAATCATTAGTACTTGAGATTTTCTTTTTTGGTATGCTTTTAATTACATTTTCAATTTCATTGACTGATTGGATTTTTCAGAAAATTTTATCTCTTTAGTAATTCATAGTAATATCTCTTTAGTAATTCATATCTATCAAGGAATCTGTTCATTTCTTCTGGGTTTTTTTTCACTGAAAGAGTAAAGATTTTCAAACTAGGTAATGATGATCTTTTGAATTTTTGTAGGGTCTTTTGTCATTTAACCCTTTTAGTTGCTTATTACATGAATTTGATCTTTTTTTTCCTTTTTTGATAAGATAGGGTTTATCAATTTTATTTATTCTTGCAAAGCACAAATCTTTTATTCCTGAATTCTTTGTATTGCTTTATTGGTCTCCATCACATCAATATCTGTTTTGATCTTTTAATATTCTGCTTGCTTGGTTTTGGTTTTGCTAACTCTTTTATTTTATTTAGGAGCCTCAGTTTTGGCATAAGGTTGTTTTTAGGGAATTGTTTGGCTTTTCTGATGTGAGGAATATCTCTATAAATTTTCTTAAGACATCTTTCATTGTAGACTACCTGTTTTAGCAAGTTGTATCTGAATTTTCATTTGATTATAATTATTGTTTATTTCTTCTTAAATTTTATCTGTTACCCATTGATTTTTCATGTATTATTTAATTGCCTTTCGTTTATGGTGTTTTACAATTTGTTTTTTTCAGTGATTTCTAGTTTCATTGAGGTATGCTCTGACAATATGCATAGGATAAATTCAATTTCTTTGCAGTTAATTAAGCATACTCTATGGTCTAGTACATGGTGTATTCTGGAGAACATTCCATGTGCACCTGAGAACAATGTATATTCTAAGGTTCTTGGGTGAACACTGGTAAAGTTATACCAAGTCCCTTTCTTTACAATTTTGGTTTAGTTCTGTTATTTCTTTGCTGATTTTTTTGCCTAATTTATTTATCTTTTGTGACAATGGATTGTTAAATTTCCCTATTACAATTGTGTTATTGCTCATTTGAGTTTTCATGTCTGTTAAAATTTGTCTTGTATAGTTTGTTTTCCTACATTGGATGCATATATTATGTATTTATGATTGTTATTTCTGCATCTTGAAGTTTTGCATTAATAAGCTTATATTGATCTTCTTTATCTCTTTTATTCATTCTTTATCTGAAGGTGACATTGTCAGCAACCTGAATAGTTACCCCTTTTTTCTCTGGGTTCCTGTCACATGCAGTATTTTCTCTCTTATCCTTTGAGTTTCTTTTGATTAGAATTAAATGTGTTTCTTCTATATAGCAAATTGTTGGATTTGTTTCTTTATTCACTCTGTCAGTCTGCTTCTTTTGATTGATGAATAGAGTCATTTAAATGACTAAAAAATATTAAATTAAAATTATAGGAATAAAAGAAAGATTTGAAGATGCCCCAAATATTATAAAAATATGTTCACCAAAAAAAGCACCACATTTTGAAAATATAGGAGATAAGTTCAATTTTTGAGTAAACTATAATCATCACTAGAAAAGTATCTGTCCTTGATTCATCACAACTAAAATTCCAGAAATTCAACGTAAAGAAAGCATTATAAAATTTGATACATTATAAACAGAAGCCCTATAAGAATAACAACAGATTTCTCAACACAGAATATTAAGGCTCAGAAAACTTGGATTAAAATTTTTCCCATCATAAAAGAAAACAATTTTTAAATTCAAATTTTACAACCTGAAAAATTATCTCTCAGAGTTGGTACAGTAGTAGAGATTTAAAATAGCAAAGAAACCCTAAAGAAATTCATTACTGGAAAAATCAACACTGGAGAAAATACTTAGTAGAATCATAGACAGAAGCAAGGAGGTCATCAGAACCAGAAAGTCCACAGGGAAAAAAAAATCTTAAGAGAATCATTAGATAAAGAGCCAAATAGAGAAATTAGCTTTGACAGTACAAATGGTGTTAGAATTGATATAAAATTCTATAAAATAACTCTAAATATTAATATCTTAACTCTCTAATAAGCAATTTCCCTAAACCCATTGCTGGAGACTTGCATTACTCTGATACCAAAATCAGAGAAAGACAAACAATAGGCCAAAGTGCCTCATGAACATGAATGAAAAAATCCCCAATAAAATACTAGTAAGAATTCAACAAATCATGAAGAAGATTATATGTCACTACTAAGTAGGATTCATCCCAGAAATGCAGAGATGGTTCAATAAATGTAAACCCATAAATGTAATATACCACATTAACAGAGTCAAAGAAAATATGACATAATTGTCTCAATAGATGCACAAAAAGCCTTTGACCAAGTCCAACAGGCATTTATGATGAAAACAGCATAGAAAATCAGAATAGATGGTCTTTAACTCAACCTGATAAAAATCCATCTATGACAAACCAACAGACAACATTGCACTAAATGGACAAAAACTGAAAGCCTTCACTTTAAGATCAGGATCAGCCAATTGTACAATATAATTCAGAACAACAATTCCTGTCTACTTTTCATAGAGAGAATTAAATACAATTTCATTTACAGAGGAAAGAAAAAGGATAATAAATGAAAACAAGAGACAAAAAAATGTTACAGGACTTTCCTGTTACAATGCTGTATATTGTTTGATTTCTAAACTTCTGTGTAAAATACGTAACTGTTTATTCCTATTTTTAAATTTTTTTTGTGCAGAACTGGGAATTGAGCTCAGGCCCTTGTGCTTGCCAGGGAAGTGCTTCTTACATTGAGCCATCTTGCCGACCCCTAATTTTTTTTTTTTGTACCAGGCATTGAACTCAGGGTCTTGTGCTTGCCAGGCAAGCACTTATTCTGCTGAACCATCTCTCAACCATTTTTTTCTTAATATTCTGTAGGAACTTAAATGATAATATATCAATACTTGATGGAAAATACCTCTTCCATGTTATGCCTCAGATATTTGCTATTCATACAGATAGTGAGGTTAAGCTCAACTGCCTATGTTGGAGGGTAATAATAAGCCTCTCTTCTGAAGGATTAACACCTAAGTTTGCAGACTAAAAATTAGAGAAAATGGGGGGATGCAAGGACAGCCAACATTTTGGCCCTTGCTTTTCAAGGTTGGTGAAGACTCAGGACATAGGAGAACTTGTAATATACATCATGAAACTCAGTTGTAACCCAAATTTTCTGGTCAAGGAGATTATGGGACCACAGAGGAAAACGAATAATAATGTAGAGTGTGCCTAAGGAGAGTCACATAGAGATAAAACGTTTTCTCAGGCTTTCACAGAGAGCAAATTGGTCAAGCATTTTCTGTGACTCATCCACATGGCTGACATTTTCTGTGACTCATCCACATGGCTGACACTGAAACAGCTGTACAGGGTTTCAGGACAAATTCTGAGGGGCTTTGTCTGACCTTTTCAGATACAAAAGTTACATTTCTTGTTATATAGGTCTTGCTTTATCTTGGTCTTAACCATACAGCAGAAAATTATGCAAACAAAGTATTAAAACTAAAGCCATATTAATATGCTAATCTATAAAAGGCTCAAGTCAACAACTTCTGACATTGCCAGTCATACAGATAACCCACTACTATTATGGACTAATGGAGTATATTTGAATATTTTGCTGAATTCATGCACCTACAATATTTAAATGACAATGGAATGCCCTTCTCTGACAAAATTAACCAAAAAACTGGGATAGAAGTGAACGAACATTTTGTATTTGTATATTCAAAATAGGATAGATATACAGCTGTATTCTCTTAATTCAGTGAATAGAGAGATTTGTTCTAATAGTGTCTGTGGACAGGATATCGTGTCTGCATCTTATACAATGAACAACCACTAAGAAAACAGTATGCAACATATTAATTATTTAAACTGTGTTAGTAATCAGTTTTGAAACTCTCATTGCTATTTGTTTCTCAATAAAATTATTTTCAAAAAGAAAGAAAGAATAGTTAACTCAAATAATTTAATGAAGTACCATTCAGGTCCTAAAAAAGTAGCTAAATCCAGATTGAAAATCAGTGTGAGGAAAGAAATGATAAGAATCAGTGTGCAAATATGTGAAACTGAGTTATAAAAAATACAAAGAATCAATGAATCAAAGAATTATTTATTCAAAAGGAGAAACAAGATGTATGAAAATAACTAGCCAAATTTAGAAAAAGGGAAGAAAAGATCTATGTCCATGCAATTAGAGATGAAAAAGTTGAAATCAAAATTTTACACCACAAAGTCAAGATTAATAAAAGAATTTCATTTGAAAACATATTCTAATAAATTTCAGAATTGAAAATAAATTAATAGATTATCATACAAATACCAATTGCAAAAGGAATAAAAAAATTTCATAACCTAAACAGATTAATAAAAAGCAATTACATAGTAACAGAAATGAAAAAATCCCAGCAACTAAAAAAGCTGAGAGCCACCAATTTTTATTAGAATTTCAGGAAGGATGTAATGTCAATACTTCCATGAAACTGTAAGGCAAAACATATTACTAAAGGTATTCCTAGTGTTTAGCATTACACTCCTAACAAAATCGAATAGCTTACTGCTCATTGTGGTGCAAGCCTATCTTCCCAGCACTCTGGAGGCTAAGACAGTAGGATTGCTGTGAGTTTGGAACCAGTCTGCGCTATGTAATGAGTTCAAGACCAGCCTATTTCCAAAAAAAAAAAGAAAGAAAAAGAAAAAAAAAAAGAAATTGTATAGTGGCTTACAAAGAAAAAAAGAAAAGAAAGGCAAAGGAAGAAGAGGTAGTAGAGGGAGAAAATAATAATTACAGTCCAATTCTCTTAATTGACAAAGATTCAAATATCTTTAACAAAATACTTGCAGGGCCAGCCAAAGAACTCAGGGATTAAAGTGCCTCCAAGGAGTCTCAGTGCTGGGGGCTTGATCCCTGGGTCTGCTGTGCTGGCCCTGCCCCTAGGGCACACTGAGTTGGCGACTGAGACTGGGCATGGTGGTGTGTGCCTGTAATCCCAGCACTTGAGAAGCTGTAAACAGAAGAATCACTATGAGTTTGATGTAGTGGTGAGACCATGAACACCCTGTAGACCTTCCCTAAAACAAAAAAAAAAAAAAAAGAAATATTTGCTATCACTTTTTTATATTTTCTATCATCTATGTAGCTATCTTCTACCTATCTATCCATCTATCATCTATTTGTCTCATCACTAAAAGGATAAATTTGTGTCATTTGTAGGACAACAGCTCGATCTTGATAATAAAATGCTAAATGAATAAATAAAACAACTGCTTAAATGTCACATGGTTTCTCTTACATAAGAAGTTCAAATGATCAATAATTTAAAAAGCAAAGTAAAGGAGAGGTGCAAGAAAACAGAGAGGCCAGAGAAGTAGTCTTTGCAGAGATAAAACAGACTTGGCAGTGCTGGGGAAAAGGGTCTGGGAGAGGAAGAGAAAGTGAAATAGACTGATATGCATATGTATATGCACCAATTAACCAAAAATAATTTAACTATTATAGGTCACAGATGCACACAATAAAAATAAGTTTGATGTATGCACTATAATATGACTTGTTTAACTCTTGGAAAGATGCTCAAATAGCTAACATCTACAGTAAGACTTTATTTGTCTATAAGATACTGCTTCTTTTGAACAGATACTGGGAAATCCCTGTAGATTTTGTTGGCATTGAGTTATAAGCATGTCTTATTTTGATAATTATGACTTACCATTATACATTAAAATTTCCTGTCTGATATATATCTAAACATCAATATTATGTGTAATAAATGCATATCCCCATCTCCTTACTAACAGTATGCAATGATAGTGTAAAGGATGACAATCTTGTTTTAGAACAAGATATCTATTGCTCTCCATGTGATAGATGTCTAAATGTGAATATTTTTGTAGGACATACATGATTTCTTCTGTACATTTCCATGAGGAATTCTGTACTAAGAAAGAAAAAAAGAACATTTATGTGTTCATGGTTTTCTTTATAGTCTTCCTTATATTTATATTCTCTTGTTCTCTTACTGCTGATATGTCCTTGAACTAGATGGACACAGTGTTGCCTAATTTTGTAGGATGTCTAGGATTACTATATATTGCATTGTTTACTACCTCCAGTGAAAATTATTACAGTCTTATCAAATAATAAAATACTACATTATTAGAAGGAGACCTCATTTTCCCTTACAGAATGTTTCATCTGTTACTTACTTCTCTGTGTAGGTAGAAAGCACCATATTTACATATGTACTTATGCTCCCAAATCTAGGGGACACACATATAACACTCTTTACTTAAGGAACAAAATCTCTATGAATGATTTCCTTAGATATCTTCTACTTTTGCTTTGTAAAGAGATAACTCTGTTTATTTAAGAGAAATCAATATCATATCTCTTTAGCATATTTAACTGGCAAAAGTGTGTAGAATTAACGAACAGCCATCATACTCTTCTCAGGGGAGATGTATTTTGTAATCTTTCTCTTACAAGTTATCAATTTTCTTTTTTAAAAATAATTTTATTGAGAAACAATTAGCAATGGACAGTTTCACAACCAATTACTAGCAAATTTTCAATAATTAATACATTGCATATTGTTGTCTT
>NW_004524912.1:1098743-1100326 GCF_000260255.1 Octodon degus
CAGCCTCCCAAGCACTGGGATTACAGGCATGAACCACCATGTTGCATCTCAATCACCATCTCAGCACACCCCTGGGTAAGAAATGTGTGGCATACCAGCTATTGAAACCAGATCCCTGAGTCTGCCAAAGCAGGTTCCTTAATCCACTGATCATTTCTACTTCTTGTATAAATACCTGGCTAATATTTTCAGAACTATATTGAATAGAAGACAATAGGTGAGAGTGGACATCCTTATATTGTTGCTGATTTTAACTAAAGGCTTTCAGTTTTTGTCCACTTACTGCAGTGTTGTCTGTTGATTTGTCATAGATGGATTTTTATCAGGTCAAGATAAGGACCATCTATTCTGATTTTCTATGCTATTTTCATCATGAATGCCTGTTGGACTTGGTCAAAGGCTTTTTAAGCTTCTATTGAGATAATCATGTGATATTTTCTTTGGCTCTGTTGATGTGTTATATTACATTTATGGGTTTGCTTTTATTGAACCATTCCAGCTTTTCTTGGATGGATCCTACTTAGTAGTGATATATAATCTTCTTTATGATTTGTTGAATTCTTCCTAGTATTTTACTGAGAATCTTTTCATCTGTGTTCCATGAGGCACACTGGCCTATAGTTCTTCTTTGGCCAGGTTTTTCTCTGATTTTGGTATCAGAGCAATGTTTGTCTCCAGCAATGGGTTCAGGGAAATTACTTCTTTGGTAACATCATTTTTGAGTTTGAGAAGTGTTAGCATTAAATCTTCTCTAGAGTGTGGGAGACTTTCTGGCTACCACGCAATGGCAGGAAATGCCAGTCTAAGTGCAGGCACAGCATGGATAAGACACTCTTCCACCTGCTTGGGACTCCCACTCAACACTCTGCAGCACCCCCCGCACCCAGCCCACCACGGAGAATTTCTGCCGCATTCTAGAGAAAAACATATCCAGTCCTAGCCCAGGCCTGGTGAGTGTGTGGGAGAGCTTCCAGCTACTCTGCACAGGAGGGACCTGCCGGTTCCAAGCCAGGCGCACCATGGGTGAGACCCTCTTCCACCCCCTTTCAACCCTCCCAACACTCTGCAACACCCCACACCACCTTGCCCACCCAGGGAGAATTTCTGGCCTTTTATGGGAAACCCTTGATCCAGTCCTAGCTAAGGCCTGGTGAGTGTGTGGGAGAGCATTCTCTCCCCACTACTCCAACTTGTCCCTTCCAGACTCAGCTCAGGTCTGGTATACAGGTCTGGGGTGAAACCTTGAAACTGCAATCCCTGCAGAAAGAGTAGGGGAAAGAAACAACTAGCTAGTCCAGGAGCAGAACATCTTGCCAGAGAGACACAATAGGCTCACTCCCAAGGGAAGCAGCAAGATGGAGCTGAGCACAGCAGCCATACCCAAGCCAGACACAGCTGGATAAATCCATACTTTGTAGATCTACACCTGAACTTTAGTAGGTGCCAAGGTTATAAAGGCACCAAAACTCTACAGTGAAGGTCAGAAGGCAGAGCTACACAAAATGACAGTGAGAAGGAGAAAAATGCAATCTCAGACCCTAAGCCCACCCATAACAAGTGCAGAAGACATTAACACAGAAAAA
>NW_004524912.1:1102361-1104499 GCF_000260255.1 Octodon degus
TCATTTAAATATTTTAGGTGCATGAATTCAGCAAAATGTTCCAATACAGTCCAGTAGTCCAAAATAGTAGTGGGTTTTCCATAGGACTGGCATTGTCAGATATTGTTGACTTGAGCCTTTTACAGATTAGCATATTAATATGGCTTTAGTTTTAATACTTCGCTTGCATAATTTTCTGCTGGATGGTTAAGACCAAGATAAAGCAAGATCTATATAACAAGAAGTGTAGCTCTTGTATCTGATAAGGTCAGTCAAATCCCCTGAGGATTTAACCTGAAACCCTGTACTGCAATATGTAGATCCTTTGTCAGTGTCAGCCTTGAGGATGAGACACGGCCATTGCTTGAACAATTTGCTCTCTGTGAATGCCTGAGAGAATGTTTTCTCTCCATGAGACTCTCCTTAGGCACACTCTACATCATTGATCACTTTCCTCTTTAGCGCCATATCTCCTTGATCAGCAAATTTAGGACCCAACTGCGTTACATGATGTCACAGTACAGGTTCTCCTAAGTCCTGAGTCTTCACTGACCTTGAAAGCTAGGACCAAAATGTTGGCTGCCTTGCAGCCCTTCTTTTTCTCAAAATTTTGGTCTGCAAACTTAGGTTGTTAACCCTCCAGAAGAGAGGCTTATTATTACCCTACAACATAGGCAGTTGAGCTTAACCTCACTAACTGTCTGGCTATCAAATATCTTAGATATTTCATGAAACAGGTATTTTCCATCAACTATTGCTATGTTAAACTTTGAGTCCCTGCAGAATATGAAGTAAATGTTTGTTTAAAAAAAAAGGGTAATACATAAAAACAAGAGACAAAAAAAGTCACAGGACTGTCCTGCTACAAGACTATATATGGTTAGATTTTTAAATTTCTGTGTAAAAATAAGTAAATGCTTATTATTATTTTTAATTTTTTATCTGTTTAATCTTTTTTCTTCATATTATAGAAGTTATCAATTTTCAATCATCATTTTATGTGATAGAAAAGTGGGTAACTGGCAATGGTTTCAGCCCAGCTTTGATCGCCTTTAGGAAACTGAGTGAGAAGGTCTTACAAGCTCTTCCTTGTCTTTTACAGATAATCAGTGACTTCTTATCTATTGCACTTTTTAGAAAATCAATGGACATGAAATTTTTTTAATTGAACACTTTATTGCCTAACTTACCTGATTAAACCTGCTAAGACTTAGTACTATTTCCCTACATCTGCGTTTAACTATTTATTCATAACAAATTGCATCATCCTCTATATCAATATGCTATATATTATGTAAAGCTTAACTGCAATTTTACTTTAATTTTACTATGAAAGTATGTGTCTTAAAATGTAGTAAAATTAAAATTGTAACCTTTGTCAAAGCTTAGTACCAAATGACTGAAAACTCTATTTTCATGAATGACCTTAAATACATTAGCTGAAAACGGCAGTACACCTTCTTCACTCATGGGGCTGGAAGTAATAGTTAATATGACATATTATAGACATGTGTGATACATATTCTGTATTTCCAACCTACCCATGAGTTTTTAGTTTTCTTGTTTCATAAAGTGGCCTTTTGTATTGTTTCCAGTTTTCAGTACAGTAATTTTTAATTTATAAAGAATTACCTTGACTTTGTATATAAATATTTGCAATAAATTTAAAATTAAAGTATCTGACTTTTTCAGTGAAATAAACTTCACTACAAGTGTGGCCTAGGCTGTGAATTCATTTTTAAGAGAATTTCTCATAGATCTTTGCATTTGTAGACCCAGTATAGCATCTGAAAAGGGCACAGAATGTATGCTTACTAACTGATTAAGTAAATAAATAAATTTCATTTTTAGTGGAATTATGGGGTTTTCATTTTTTGCTATAAGTTATGTCAGCAGGGGGCCGGGGAGATGGCTCAGTGGAATAAGCACTTCCCTGGCAAGTGCAGGGGCCTGAGTTCAATCCCCAGTTCCATCAAATTAAAAACAAAAACAAAACTCCCTTATAAATTATGTCAGCAATTTGCTCAAATATAAATGATAAATGAATAAATTTTTCACTACCACATTCCAATAAATTATTCAGTAATGTGTAAAGAGTGCAAGCTCAATTCTATACTGGATATTTAAGTGTGTTATTTAGAGGAGTTTTTTTAGTTTAT
>NW_004524912.1:1113059-1120984 GCF_000260255.1 Octodon degus
CTATATATCTATCCTAACCATTAATACAATGTTAATGCATTTAAACCATCATGTATTATGTCATTAGCATGTATAAATTTTATTCTTATAAATCTGCTAAAATAAATTTTATGCAAATTTTAAATATTTGTATTATTCACTTGTGAAACATGCATTAATTATACATCATCAATGGACAATACATTATATTTGAAAATATAAAAATGGTAAGAGTTCCTATCCTTTTGTGGTTTGGAGTTTATGTGAAATAAATAAAGTGTCTATACATCTACTGCTGGTAATGTACAAGAATAGGTTTGATTATTTCCAAAAACATAGATGCAAATAAGAAGTCCTGAGGATAAAGAAGAAAAAGAAAGTCTTTTTGATAATAGACACAGGGTAAGTATTGTAGTTATATTAGATATATGCCTACCATATCACTCTCCTATTCCAGCTCTGGAAGTTCATCTAAGAAAAAGTTGAAGCTTCATACTCTCATAACCCATATACTATTATTCTTGCAGCAGCTAGAGCATGCAAACTGAAAATAAATGCAAGTTTTTCTCAATAGTGAGTAAATAAATAACATACTTTTATATATAAAGAATTACTGATAAACATAAGCATGTATATCAAACTCAAAGTGATTGTGTTAAGTGAAAAAGACCCTTATAAGTAACAGATTACATATCAAAAGATTAAATTTACACAAAAATACATATCCATGCTGAAACAATTGCCAAGACTCTTCTGGGGGGGTACTGAAGGATGGATGGAAAACACGGAGGTGAAAGAGTTATGCCTGGTTCCATTCTGCTGGAGGTTCTGTTGCTTTACACAGTTTTCAAAACAAAACTTGATTTGACCACTTCAAATTGATGCAGCATTAAAGAACAACTTAAAAGTTTAAAAACTGAGTGATCATTACCTTATATCTCAATACAGAAATATGCAAATAGCAAATAACTAATGGAAATTGTATTTTTTATATTTCATGGCTACTATATATTTATATGTAGTTTTCCCGTGTCAACTCCAAACTTCATGATTCAATACACAATTAAATTATGTTTTTATAAATTTAATATGCAAAAAATTTTTAAAAATTTATAACATGGCTGTATAATATTAAATAACATTGCTGTAAGAACAGAGAGCTATTGAATATATAAATGATAGAAATTCAGTACTTATTGTAAAAGTATTTTTCTGCCTCACATTCGATATATTTAAGAACAATATGCTTATATATTGGGCCAGGGAAATAGCTCAGTAGAATAAGCGCCTGCCTGGCAAATGTGGGGTCCTGAGTTCAATCCCTGGTACCCCCCAAAAAGGAAAAAAATCATATATTTATCATAAGTAGTAAAATGTATAAAGCTTTAAAACTATGAATAGCAATTGCATTGTAGGAATTATGACATTGACTTAACTGATATCTATGATATTGATGCAATTGTCAAAAGGATAAATAATAGTAAGGGCAAAATATTTAATCGTGTATTGGCTAGATAGGAAAAATAATTATTTTTCCCTCAGAACAGAAATTTGAAAGTTATTTTCCTCCTCTTACTGTGTTGATCAATACAAACTATTTGTTAAATGAACTCATATTAAATCACACCACCCCTTCTTGGTCTTCATACTGTCCAGGAGATGGCACTACAGTACTTTGGGTTATAGTCCAGACAGCAAATCTATAAGCCACAGGCTATTTTAGCAACAAGTTGTATAACACTGAGTGAATTTATCCATTTAGTATACATAACCTATAATTACTTATCTTACACATTGATATTATTTCTGTAAGTCTCTGTACTCTGCTTCAGTGTTGTATGATTTTAATGAATACTGTCTATCATATTGTAATGAAATATAAGTAACAATCTAGCCTTTTGAAGGAGAGCATAAAATATTATATATTATAAATAATAAATATAAATAATTATAAACTGCAACAAAGACAGTGAGAACCCATTTCAGCTTGATATACACTATGATTACTTTGAGAATGCCTGGAATTTCATTTACCGCTGTGTAGTTTTGGCACATATACACATTCTATATGAAGAAAGTCTTACACATCAGTAACAAATGAAATAAACTCTTGGAATGACTTAGTGCCAAAATTTGCTTTTACTGTTCTAGTTTTTGTAGATTGCATTATAACATTGTGCTTTATTTTTATGTGACTAGGTGCAGGCATTTGCATGCAGAACATCATGAAGGCTATTGGATACTTATTTATTATTATAGGTCAGAGAAATATTTATTACATATCAACCTTATAACAGGTTTTATGCAATGATTTTGTGGGAAAATAATCAAAAATATCAAAATCTTTGATCTTGAGAAAGACGGTTTTATATAAGGCTGGTATATAATGTCTATATATTAATTGGTTAGATTTTTGTGATATTGAAGACAATAATGACAAGCATTTATGCTTTTTAAGAATCAAATGATATTTATAAATCCTTTAAGTATCTCTAAATTAGTAGTTATGGTTATCAAGAAGAACTATTATAAAAACACACAGGCAAAGAAGAAATGAATACTATTATATATTAAGCAAGTGCTGGAGGACTTATGTAATCTAAAGGCAAATTTCACATTAAGTAAGATTACAATTAACAAATCTGGGCACAATGCAATTATAAACAAAGTCTGTTCTCCACAAAGCTTTTCATGTAATAATCCTTTAAAAAAGAGAATTAAAACAATAAAGCAAAAACTGACAGAGCTAAAAGAGGTTGACAATTCACTGTAATAGGAGACTTTTAACAGCTTTTATCATTAATTAAAGATTTGGCAGGAAGAATTTTCATGAAGATAAGATTGGCCTGAAAATCACTACCGATAACCATCATCTGAGTACTGTTAACAGAGTACTTCATCCAATAGGGGCAGAAGCCATCATCTTTCGAAGTTCATGAGTGTTCACCAGGATCACCCATATTCTAAGTTATAAAATACACATCAACAAATTAGTAGAACAGATATTGTGCAAAATATTCTGTCAATTGTAATTAAACATCAATAAGAAAAAGAAAAATTAAATGTATAGGGGTCAGGGAGATGGCTCAGTGGAATAAGTGCTTGCCTAGCAAACACAAGGGCCTGAGTTCAATCAACAGTTCTGAAGAAAAAAAAAAAAAAAAGAAAATGAAATGTATAAAAATTGGAAATGGAAAAATTGTCATATATACAAATTAGATTATTTTCTATGTGGAATACTCCAAATTATCTTCAGGGAAATTACTGAAAGTAATATAAATATTTAGTAATGTTGACAGATCAACGATAAATATACAAAATCTAATTGCTTTCTTACATGACAATGAACAATTGAATTGGAAGTAAAAATAGAAAAAAAAATAAAATTACATATTGGACAAAGAGAAATTAGAATGAAAATTGTTGTGCAATTGAATAATATCTACAATATCTTTTGGATCACCAGAATTGCACTGAAAAGATACTGAACAATGACTTTGTTCTTTTCAAAGTTGGGATAAGATTTTCAGTCTATCTCACTGTTACCATAACTTACTTCTCCAAATTAATTATTCAAATGACAGTTTCATTGCCATCTATTCTTTCATGCATGAAATTAATATATTATCAATATAGCTCTTTTTTTGAGTTTGTTTTGCAAAGATAGAGTCAGAAACTGTTCATAATCTTCTATGCTCACAGAATGAATTTTTGTCTAGCAGTTTTCACAATGAAACTTATATGGGACTTGGAAACCCTACATTATTAGCTGCTTTGACAGGCCAAATGTGAACTTCTCCATGAAACTTTCTGCACCAAATTTCAAGTGCCATAGTTATAAAAAAAATCTTTAGAAAACAATTTTTTAAGTGCCTCGCTTATTGAAAGTGATGTTCCTTTTCAGGGTTAGTATTTTCTTAGGATTGAGAAAGTTCTAGGAAAATAGAATGTGATTATTATAAAGTATGAGTATTTTTAGATGATGGAAATATTTAAAATGTCCATAATTAACTCTAAACATACCAAAAACACTTTAACTAGTTAAAATTTGTTTGTATAAAGCTATTACAAAAACATTTGTCTATTACATACCAACCCATGAATGTTCTATTTCATGATTATAGAAAATAAACTCACATAAATAACATGAAATATATACTTTGATTAGCCATTAGGCTATTGATTTTTCATCATCAACAGATATGCTGTGAGTACTTTGTCAGACAAGTTAACAAAGTAATGTCTGGGTGAGTGAAATGAGTTTATTTTGTAAAATGTTAAAATGGCAAAAGAACAACACTTTCTGTGCAAAAGGGTGTCCCTCTTAGAAATAAGGGCTTGAGCATTTATGTCCACTTTCAAGTATGCTGATGACTGGTAAAGGATTCAGTTGGACAAAACAGTAGTCATTAGCCACATACAATCTTTAAAATAATTACATGTAAATAAAGCTAAAAAAATCAGTTTCCTGTAAAAATGGACACAGTTTCAGTACCCAATTGAAGAAAAATATAATTTAATAGAGCAAAACAAAATCTTTTGAAAATGGTGAAAAGTATATTGATACAGGGGAATGAAACTCCCAGACTGAAAGATACCTGAGTCAAATTCATGTTTTCTGAAACTGAAGAATGAATTTTAGGAACAACAATGGTTAAGATCAGAATATATTCATTGAGAAGAAAGACATCTCCTGAGAAGGACAGCATGGGGCCCAAGTGGGTTGCCAGGGAAGCTGCTTTTTCCAGAGATTTTGTAGAGTAAAACCATGAAGTGAGGTGGGCCTAAGGTGGAAAACATGGGAACTTACTAGGTGGGCATAAGTGGGGACAAAACTGTGGTCAACCAATAAGACTACAAGCTCAATCACTCAGATGAAATTGATTAAATCAAAGACCAAATGAGGAATCGAGTTACATAGCAAGTGGGCATGACAAGCAGGCATGAATAAGAGAGCAGGGGCTTTTCCTGTAACTGGCCAACTCCTCCAGGTGGCCTCTAGGTGAGAGACTCATATAGAATATCAATCCTGGATGCCTGTCTATAGGGAGGGATGTGGCTACATTTGCATACACTTTTGTTTTGAGGTCTGTCCCACAGTAGGGGTCTGTCTCTCCCAAAGTTGCAAAGTCATCTTGTCTTCCATACTGTCTCCTTGAGGGCCTAGCTCTGTCTGCCTATAATATTTCTAATTTAGCTTTCTGAAATAATATAAAACATTGAGAAAGTGATGACAAATTGAAAACAGAAAGTGCACCATTTGTCAAATGCAGACAGTATTTGGACAAATTCATTTCATGTTATCAAGAAAAGTATTAATTATAAACAGCTATCAGAATTCCTCTTTGTTTTCTCCTAGTTTTAGCTTTTCAAGAACTCTATCCAAACATTAACAGAGCCAAAAATACCAGACAAATGCTGTCACCTAGATTTTTATGCTGTTTTTGAATCTTTTGATCATTGGTACCTAATTGTTATTATAATTATTTGTCTTGATAGAAATGCATTATTGGAAAATACCTTCTTTAAGCTTTATTAATGTTATCACTATCTATTGAGCAACATTTAAAATTTTCTAGAGATAAATTTAACTGCATAACACAATGTGCTGGGTTTTACCATGTAAAAGTATCCAAAGACTGAAAATAGGTAAATTATTACTGTGAACTGAACAGCAAAGGATGTTTGATATATATATATGTCATCACTAGTTTGGATTACACTATTAAATATTTAACAATTCACTGTGGCTTAATGTTGCTTTTTATCTTAAAGAAAGAAATGTTTTAAGCAATATTAAACATATAATGGTACTTTGCCATAGAAAAATTCTTTTGTCTTTTAATTAATAGCTAATCTCAATATAAAATTCAGTCGAGTATAAGTAAAGTGAGGCTCTTTAAAATGTCATATCTGTGCAAAATAGATTTTGATTTTTTTGCAAAAGTCTTTTTTCGGGGCCGGGGAGATGGCTCAGTAGGATAAGTGCTTGACTGGCAAACACAAGGATCTGAGTTCAACCCTCGGTTCTGAAAAAAAAAAAAAAAAAAAAAAAAAGAAAAAAAAGTTTTTTTTTTCTTTTCAAAATGATAAACATGGTATTAAATATGTTTACTATATTCATTACCAACTCTTTCTGTGATGCAAGTAGCTACCACAGAAAAATAATTTGAGAATGATAAGAACTTTTTTGTTTATTTGTGTGTGTGTGTGGGTTGCTGGCTCAGGTTGCCTTAGGAAGGAGTTTGGAGATTGAACCGCTATCACCAGCACCTGACTGGGTTTCCCCAAGCAGATGCTTAAACAACTGAGCTAATCTGCAAGCCCCCTGAGAAAGATAGATTAACTGGTAAATAAGTAATTGATATTGAAAGGAGACTCATTTACTCCACTTACCAATGTTTCAAAATTTGTACCAAGGGCCATCCAAATAGGTCAATGGATTAGAGCACCTGCAAGGAGGCACATGGGCTGGGGGTTCGATCCCCAGGTCTGCAGTGCTTGCCTCCCACCCCAGCCATGCTGAGACAGCAATTAAGACTGGGAATGGTGGTGCACACCTATAATCCCAGCTCTTGGGTGGCTGTAAACAGGAAGATCACTACAAATCTAATCCAGTAGTGAGACCCTGAACACCCTGTAGACCCTTCTCTAAAATAAAAAAAAAAAATTCTTTGAAATAGAAAGTGACAGGACAAAGGAGTAAAATGCAATCTCAGGCCACCAACCCATCCAGAGCAAATCTAGGAGACATCAGCATAGAATTAGTTGAAAGTCACACAACTGAAATTTCTGAAATAATAGCATCTGAAATAAAAAAACAACTACAGAGAGGTACAGAGGAAATCAGATCAGAAATAATCTCCTAGGGGAGAAAATGATAACCATAATGAAAGAATTACTGAACATATTGAAGAAACACATGATTAAAAAAGGACCACAGACAAATGATGGAAACCATGAATGAGCAATTTAGGAAAGAAACAGAATGAACAAGATATACAGGAAATCACAATCTCCATAAAAAGTTGGCAAAACTATTTGAATGAAACTGAAGATAAACTTTCATACCTTAAAAACAACATAGCAGCTAGCAACCAGGAAAATAAAGCTGTCTTAAAAACAACAAAGGACCAAGGAGATGGCTCAGCGAAATAACGCTTCCCTGGCAAGTGCAAGGGCCTGAGTTCAATCCCCAGTTCTACCAAAAAACAAAAACAAACAAACAAAAAAAGAAACAGGAAATAATATAAACAGCTACAAGAGGATGCAAAGTTGAACAACATAAAGCAAATAGGTATCAATGAAAAAGAAGGAAGTAACACTAATGAAATAAAAGGAATACTTACAGAGTAGTAGTAGAAAACTTTCCAAGCATGGGAACACAAGCTGACATTCAGAAAACTGGGGCATATAGAACTCCAAATAGCATCAACCAAAATAAATCCATAGCAAGACATATAATAATCAAGATCCCAGTAATTCAACACAAGAACAACATACTAAATGCTGTGAGAGAAAAGAAACAGATCACATTTCAAGAAAAGCACATCAGAATCAGAGCAGATTTCTCAACACAAACCATCAAGGCAAAAAGAGCATGGCATTAAGTGTTTAATGCAGGAAAACAACTTTCAACCCAGATTGGTAGATCCTGCAAAACGTACTTTCATAATTAATGGAGAAAGAAAATACTTCCATGAGAAAGAACAGCTAAAAGAATTCATGACCACCAAATCAACTGTACAAATAATACTTAAAGCTATTCTGGAAAGGGATCAAAATGACCACAACCCTAAGAACTACAACAGAAAGAAACCTCCAAATAGGACAAACAATTAAATACAAGAAAAGTAGGGTATCTCAGCAGGAAAATAACATGACAAAGATAAACTAATATACATTTAACTCAAAAAGTAATCCATGGACTGAAAATCAAAGGAAGA
>NW_004524912.1:1123993-1125965 GCF_000260255.1 Octodon degus
AGAGAGAGAGAGAGAGAGAGAGAGAGAGAGAAATTAAAGAAACAGCACACATCACAATAGCATCCAAAAAGATGAAATACTTCAGAATTAATCTAACAAAGGAAGTAAAAGATATATGCAAGAGTAGGCAGTTTATGAACAAAAACCAAACTGCTTGAGAAATACTTCAAAGAATCAACAACTGTGATCTCAACTAATTGAGACATATCTGTACATAAAAATGAATGACCAACAGAATGAAATGACAACACACAAATTGGGAAAACCTCTTAACCAACCATCACTGGGACAAAAAGCTTCTATCTCAAATATATAAAGATCTAAAAAAAATTCAAAAGCCCAATCCAAAAAGGGGCATCTGAGATCAATACATACTTCTCAGATGAAGAAATACAAATGCAAATAAATACATGAAAAAATGTTCCATATCTCTGGTCACTAAAGAAACTCAAATTAAAACATCATGGAGATAACATCTCTCTCCAGAAATAATGACTATAATAAAGAAATCAACTAGTAACAAATGTAGAATCTGCTGGGAAAAAGGAACTCTTCTCCATTGCTGGTGGGAATGTACACTGATAAAACCACTATGGAAAGTGGTCTGAAGACTCCTCAACAAACTAGAGTAGAAAGTCCTATTCAACCCAGCTACTCTCCCTTTGGATATTTTTTCAAAAGAGCTGCAAACTTCATACCACAATGATGTATTTGTTTATAGCAGCAAAATATATAATAACCAAATCTTGGAAGTAAGTAAAATGCCGATCACCTGAGGATTGGATAATTGTTTAGAGTATGACAGAATTACGCTGCTAAAATAATTTCTACACAGAAATATTTAGTGCCAGAGATAAGAGTAATAATACCCAAACACTCTTGAAAAAATGAATATTTATTTCATTGTATATATTATTCTTCTAAAATAACCAGTTCTTCCCCTGTAAGAAGCCACTGAAGATACATTTAGTTTCTTTCAACTTCATTTTCTCCCAATATTCATATAATGCTTTGCAATGTTCTGACAATTTTAAGAAAAATATTATCTCATATTTCATTATAAAATTTTTGAACTTTAACTTTCTTTACAAGATTATGTACTAAATTAATTGGCACAAAGGTGCACATCTTTCTTTTTATTCAAGCATGCCTGATATAGATATCTCAAAAGGATAATTGAAAAGAAATTAATTTTCCTTTTGGGGATATTTTTCATAGCTTAAACCGAATAGAAGATAGGATTCAATTTTAATTACATGAAAATTATTTGAAATGATACCTAAAATTGATACAAAAGCCTTGCTATAAAAGAGTAACTTTTTCATTTAATAACATGTTATTAACTCTCATTACCTGTGAGATCACACTCAATCTTTTCATTCTTAGTAAATCTACTTTTCTTAAGCTGCTGAATAGCATTTTCAAGTACTTGGTACTATTCAAGAGATGCTGATTTACAAATCCAATAAATCATCTCATCTGTAAAAAATATCAAGTATTATACATCTTCACTTTCATCATATAGGATATCACCTAATTTCCTTTTAAATATGCATAACCTGTTGATGTTATGGTTTGTGTATAGTTGTCACCCAGAGCCTCAGAGTCATGGGGCAGACTTCTAGAGTTTGTGATTAATTCATGATCCAGTGCTGGGATTATGGGTGTGAATGCTGCTGGGTTTATGGGTGTGAGTGCTGCACCATGCCTGGGGCAGATAGCCTGAATGCAACATAAAGGAGACAGACTTGCTCTTTGTAGCCATTCTCTCTGTTTTACTCTTGCTGTTTTGCTGCCTTCTGCCACCACAAAGAGCTATAACGAAGACATTTGGGGTCTGAAAGATTATTTATTATTTCTAAACTTTTCAAGAATCATCTTTTCCCCTTCCTGATTATTTATAGACATCAATTTTAGATATAATTGGAATCTGATCATATGTATACAGATCTTATATTTGCTAATATATACA
>NW_004524912.1:1126065-1131101 GCF_000260255.1 Octodon degus
TATTTCTCCATAAGAGTATTTCTATAAGCATGTACTATCTCCTGTGCATTTTTCCTGTGTTCTACAAAAAACACATTGGCATTATTCATAGTCATTTGAAAAACACACAAAATTGAGTTAGTGAGAAATTAACATTTTCAAGAAAAATGAATGACAGTTGAACTAGAATCATTTGTCTTAGAAAAGTTAGAAATGCAGTACAACTTGTGAAAATGAAATTACCTTGGAATGAAATATAAAGAAAACTACAATTAAATAATGGTAGGAAAGATGAGGGATGGAAAGCATTGAATCTCTGAAAGTCAGATTTTTAGTTTGTAAGAGTTTCTTTTTAGCTCTTTCAAATCAGGAGGATTTTACCTGAAATGATTTCTGCATGGTTCTCCCTCAGGGGAGGGATATTTATTACTGGCACATCAAATTTGTTCTATTCTTACAATTACATGCTTTAAAAGAATTGCAGGACATTTATAACTCTTGTAGAAAATTGAAAGGACCTGAATTTAAAATGGTCAAGGTAACTTTTGGGACATTAAATTTTACCTCGGTTGGTCATTATGCAGTGCCTTTTAGAATCAGGCACACTTTTGTGCAATATTATGCAGAACTGACTTAAGGGTCTATCATTTGCTATGCCATCAGTCTGTCATTATCAAGATACACATATGATCTTAAATTTTTTGACAAAAAGTAACTGCTAGTGACTGATAAATTCTTGAGATGAAAGACAATTTTCTATTTGAATTGAATAAATGGTTGGGAAAAATCTTGGTTTTTAAAGTTTTAATAACTTTACTTTCTGTTCCTTATTCAAACTACTATAATGTTTTCTAACTTGAATATTATGATACAATGTATTTGGTCAAAATTATTTCATTTCCTTTTTTGGTAAAAATCACTGCCGTTGTACTACTAACAAAGAACAAATAGAAACCAACTTTCATTCATAATTAACCTTGGCTAAAGAAAATACATATCAATATACACATATAAAACAAAACAGTTAAGACATCCTATGCATATGAACTTATGTGGAGATTCTTCTGACTAATTTAAAAATTATAGTTCATTGATTGAAGTTTCTAATAAGTTAAAATTTGTTTCATGTAGACATAAAGCGAAAGAAGTTTATTTTGATTCTCCCACGTATTAAAGAATATTTTAAGATGTAATAGCAATTTCAAAAAAGCTTAATGGAGTTTTTGCTTGTTGATGCTAGAGTTAGTTAAGAATTGACATTTTCAAGAAAAATGAATGCTAATTGAACTAGAATCATATACTAGACTACAAAATTTAATAAAGTATTTTCTATTAACTACAAATACAAAGTACAGCATAGTATTACCAGTAAAGTTTATGTTGCTTTGAAATAATTAAAAAAAGTTTGAATTGGGGGTTCCATACTATGAAAGGTGAGCTCTGTCAGAGAGTTCAGATTATAAGGAACATAATGTTTCAGCTGTGGGGTAAACTTATTATAAAAGTGCTCATAGCAATCTTCTTCCAACATTTCTGCTAAAAATTTAACACCTGTGACAAAGTGTTCCTGAGAGTCAGCAAAGGCAAACCAAATGGTTCAGAGAAACTGCACTTGATACTGACAGAATGCAGTTTGCAGAAGACTATTTAGTAAAAATATGTGGATGTCATTAATGGTAGTTTTATATATCCTTTTCTATAGGAGAACTTTTTATATATTTAATAAGCCCATGATATTTTGAAACACTTGTAATATAGTAAAGCAAGTTAGTGTATTTATCCTTTCTCAAATTTATATTTTTTGTGTGTATTGTATTAAGGAATCCTAGAATGTGTTCTTTTAAAACTGCTCTATTATGAAATATATTACTGACTGTAGTATTCATCATGTACACTAGATCTTTAGATTTCTTCATCCTACATAATTGTAACTTTCTTCCCTGACCTCTGTCTCTCTGATTTACCCTGCTAACCACTGTCCTACAGGATTTCCATGTGCTTGTCATTTTAGGGATTCTGAGTATAGATAAGATCAAACAGTATTTTTCATCTCAGATATTTTCTCCCAATTATTGTTGTGCTTGTTATATTTTTCAGTGATATCTCCTTGCATGCTTACTGGCCTGGATCCATTCTAGATAAAGGTAAGCCTTTTGCAAGACTTTATTAAAAGCATATTTGCCTGTATTTCTGTCATGGTTACATGGAAAAACGGTATTACTAGTAATCCATGTTTAAGCATAATTAACCACTTAAATCAAATAATAATAATATGATGCAAATCAGAATATTTAAAGCTAATGTAATCCTTGAGACAAATATTAAAAATTTTCATTTAATATTGGTTTGATTCCTTCATATAGTGTTGTTTTTTAAGGTGTTGACTCAAGCCTAGAAAGTAAATTGAAATTAGTGAAATTTAATAAAATGTGTAATAATTGAAAAACTACAATGCTACTATGAACTACCCATAAAATATTTGTAATTCCACTGTACAGTGATTTTATTCAAACATTAGTATAGCACGTATGCAAATATGAAAATTGCATAAAACTTGCTTCTAAACACTTACAACTAAGTTGTTTAGCCCTAAAATACGTTTTTGAGAGTATACTGATTGCAAAGAACACATGAAAATTTTTCTTTTATTTATTTATTTTTTTGGAACAGGGTTTCACTATCAGCCTAAGAATACTACCAGTAGGAGGCAAGTTATGTAGTGTGAGATCAGAAAAATATTGACCAATTTTTATGACCAATGAAAAGAAGTGCCTAACAAATTTGAAGATAAATTTGTGAAGGAAATGTTGAGTCTCTGCTTTCTCATATCTACTAAGGAATAATAGTGAAATTGTATTAGTTTTTAAATAAATTAAAATGAACATAAGTCTGACAAATCCCTTAGAAGACAAAGTGAGTTAGGCCACAAAAATAACCTTTACAGGGTTGTTTGATTTGAAAACTTAAGACAAATTTAAGCTCTTTCTTTTAAGTTGGTACACTAAAGATATCAGTACTTAAGTTCAGCCAACTAGAAACAACAAACAAAAAATATAACCAGAGTTATTCCAGTAGGACAGACCAAATATGACAACTTTATTAATGATAATCAATCAAATATTTTCTTTTACTTCCATGCTCATCCTGTACAAACCTCTAGTTGTATTTTAGAATGAAGCTTCCAATCTCTGATTTAGAGCTGCCTGATTCCTGAATCTCTTTTTCACCAAATAAACTCTTTGAAACTGCATGCTGGCTTAAATTTCCTGTTCAATAGGTAATTTTACATGTATCTCTTAAGACTGATTATCTTATTCAGATAAACTGCAAAGGTTAGTCTTGCTTATCAATCTGATTGGCTTGAGAGTTCCTCCCTAGATGATTAGTAATGAACACTTCTGGGTGTGTCTGAGTGACTCATAAAGTTGTGACCTTGGTGATAATTTCTAAGCCATGGCTCTTTCTGTGTTACTTTTCTCCTGTGCTCTGCTTTCTAAGAGTTATAGAATGAAAGGCATTAGTATGCTATGCTCTTGTACCATGATTTCCTGCTTCAGAAAGAGGATGATGGACTGCAACACCTAAAACTGTGAGACAACTATTCCTCTCTTCTTTAAACTTTTGGATGTCTAAAGGAAGGAAAAATCTGAGCAACTCATGAATGGAGCTATAGTGAGTTAGGGCTATGTTCCCTAGGAAAATACTCGTCCATCACTGTTATGTAATGATCATCTTAGTTTACACTGCAAAGCCTTTCATTTGGCCTTATCTACTTGGATCAGCATGAGTACCCAGAATGAGAACAACTGTAGTTCATGTAATCAGGAGTGACTGGATTATCTTTCAGAAATTTATACTCTGTTTTGTATGTGGGACCCTATGGATCTGTAGGAGACACTTCCAGGTCCTCGTCTCAGTCCAAGAAGCCAATATTTGTAATCCCAGAGTTATGCTTTTGGAATCCCATCAAATTGATTCCAATCTACCACTTACAATGCAACCCATGGCAAAAACAAAGACACTAAATTATATCTTCAATCATCAGGGAGTCAAGGGGCTCTAAGTCCAGTCATGAAGATGGCTTTCTGGAGCCAAGAGAGTGACCCAGGGCTTCACCCAGTTTTATTCAGTGGGGGAGTGGATTGAGGTTTAACTGAGAATTGTGGGAAAGAGACTACTGTGAGTTGATCTAGGTGGGTGGCCTAAAATTACCTCTGCAATATGCAGAGAGGATATGCAGAGAGAGTGACCTGCATTATATAGTATCTAATGTTTTGGTAAGTCTGGTGCTTCAGCTTTGGTGTAGCCTTTCAAACTACACCAAAGTAGCTTGTCATAGCCTATGTCTCGAGGCTTGATCCCAGCTGGCACCATGGAGCTGTATCATCCCAGCTCACATTAAAGAGCAGCAGGTATAGTTTACCAGGGAAACACGCACACCACCTTCAAAGAGTATCACAAGCACCTCAGCTAGACCATTATACATTGCTTAAGGCCAATTGAAGGATAAACAGAAGTCCTAGCCAGCTCTGGACATAACAATACAAGGAAATAGGGTCAGGCTCAGTCAAAATGGAGACAATTGCTCTTCTTTAAAGGAGAGCTGCTCAGGTGATCCTCCACATGGATCCAACCAAAGACAAAGTATACAGGTTGGAATAGTCACACTAGTCATGAACAAGCTGATGTCTAATGAATAAGCAAAACTTCTACATATGAGATATTTGAATTGAAGAAAAATGGAAAATTGTTGGGGTACCAAAGAGATATGAAAAGCCAAGCTAAATAATCATATGCTACATGTGTACACTTTATACTTTATAGGAGGTATTACACTCAGCCTTTATGCCTCAATTATCATTTTGAAAATCTCAATTAAATGCCTCATATTTTAAGTATTTCTCTAAATCTATCATGCAGGAGTCTCCTCTGGGTCTGTAACTTAAAAGAACTTCTCATATTTAGTCCCAATGTCCTTTGTCCAAAATAATACCGGAATTTCTCGTAATTTTAGTTTCTTTCTTTCTTTCTTTCTTTCTTTCTTTCTTTCTTTCTTT
>NW_004524912.1:1131786-1164511 GCF_000260255.1 Octodon degus
CTCTATGTCATCGATCACTTTCCTCTTTGGCCCCATAATCTTCTTGATCCGAAAATTTGGGACACTACCGAGGTACATGACGTTACACTACAAGTTCTCATATGTCCTGAGTCTTAATTGACCTTAGAAGACTAGGGCCAAAATGTTGGCTTTTCTTGTAGCCCTCCTTTTTCTCTAATTTTGGTCTGCAAACTTAGGTTGTTAACCATCCCTGCCCTGAGGGCAGGGCATATGGTGCTGGGGATGGAACCACAGTCCCCTGCATCTGCCTAAGCTTGCCTAAGCAGGAGCTTTAGACTGCTGAGCTATCTTGCTGGCCCCAGTTTTAATCTCTTGTACTGCTCTATGACATGAGATGGTTCTCAAAGAAAATCCATTAAAAAAATCATTGGCAATCACTGACTGAAGTTTTCTTCTTTATCTTCTTATTTCTTCTTCTTCTTCTTCTTCTTCTTCTTCTTCTTCTTCTTCTTCTTCTTCTTCTTCTTCTTCTTCTTCTTCTTCTTCTTCTGCTACTGCTGCTGCTTCTGCTGCTGCTTCTTTCTTTCTTTCTTTCTTTCTTTCTTTCTTTCTTTCTTTCTTTCTTTTTCTTTCTTTCTTCTTTATTCTTCTTGTACTAGGGATAGAACTCAGGATCTTGCACTTGCCAGGAAACATGATCTTTTATAATCCTTTCCCTACAAGAATATTGCCTGTCTATATATTCCCTTGAACACTTTAAATTTTTTTCCTTCATTTTTATCAATATTGATTGTTAATAAACTGTCTCATGATTTTCACCATCTTAAGTGAAATATACCTATAGCACACTGTTGCTTTACATTTTATTTTCTGAATACAAATGGCATTGTTGGTTAATCTTTTGTATTATTTTAAATATGACTCTGTTCTTTGTACTCTGTTCTTGTACATTTTTTTAATCCATCTAGAGTTTAACTACATATATTTGTCAGTCCTGTCCATTAAGATTTGTCTTGTATAGTTGGGTGCTCCCCTGTTTGGTGCATACATATTTATGAGTGTTACCACTTCCTCTTGAATTTTTCCCCTAACCAGTATATAGTGGCCTTCTTTATTTCATTTGATCATTCTTGGCTTGAAGTTGAGACTGTCTGAAAGCAGGATTGCTACTCCTGCTTTTTTCTGAGGTGCTGGGGCATATAGTATTGTGTTGAATCCTTTGACTTTCAACCTATGAATTTCTTTATGAGTTAAGTGTGTTTGTTGTATGCAGCATATTGTTGGATTTTGTTTCCTAATCCACTGTGCCAGTCTATTTCTTTTAATTGGTGAACTGAGCCCATTTACATTGATGATTATAATTGAGATCTATTGACTTATGATTGACATGTTATTTACCTGCTGTTGTTTATTCCTTTTTGTCCTGTGTTTAATTGTTTTCCCTATTTAGTAGGTTCCTTCTGTTCTCGTTCATGAAGTTCTGATCATTTTGGTCCCTTTCTAGACATCTTTCAGTAGCCTGTGTATGGTTGGCTTTGTCGTCATGAAATTCTTTAGTTGTTCTTTGTCATGGAAGCATTTCACTTCTCCATCAAACTTGAGAGAGATGGGTATAGTAATCTGGGCTGTAATTTGTTTTCATAGAGGACTTGAAATACTCTGCTCCATGCTCTTCTTGCCTTCATGGTTTGTTAAGAGAAGTCGGCCATAATTCTTATGGGTTTTCCTTTAAATATGCTCTGCTTCTTTTCACTATCAGCTTTCTTTGTGATAGTGTCATTTATGCTATGTCCTAGTCTTCCTGTTGCTTTGTTGTGCTTTTTATTATTTGTATTTTAGTGTTATTTGTTTCTGAGTCTGCTGACATTTACATGCTTAATTCTGCAAGTGTGTGTTTTATCGAGGTAAGTATGAATTCTTTATTAGGACAAATGCAATATAGTTTTGGTTAAAGTGATATCTAAAGCTGGGTCACTCTTCATTCCTGGTATAGCTGACAGTTTGGTTCCAATGAACAATTCATCAGAGGACAAGATCAAATGTCATGGGAGAAAAAGTCAAGTGCAATAACATCTGTTGGACTTAAAAGTCCAGCTTAGCAGCGACCAGCCCATGCCTACCTGTTCTGTCTTCCCTCTTGGATATAGAGCTTGTTGAACAAGATATACTTAAGAGAATACATCCTCATCTGGGCCACTAAGGAAATGTAAGTCAGAGAATCATAGAACAGATGAGACTATGGGACAGAAAAGAACTAATCCCATTGTCCTGGTTAGGAACCTGGAGGGAACATAGTATGGAGAAATCCATGGGAAACTAATAGCCATGGAGGCTTGCAGCAACTGTATACAGGTAGATGCAGAGGTGGAGAAAACATGATGGAGCAGTGGCACAGTAGGTTTTCTCCCAAGGCCCCCACATACTGCTGAGCTCTGTGCCTGATGGAGTCCCTCCTGCAACCTGTGCTTCAAACACCTCTGGGCTCAGTTGTACTTGTGAAGGATTCCTCCTCCCACCCACTTATAGCTGTTCAATTCTGCATCACTGTGAACTCCAGCCAATGTCTATCCCCTGACTGCTACTTAATTCCATGCACAAGAATTTTCTTCTGCCAAGCTGCAAATGCCAGTGAATGTGTGAGCTGGGAAGAGATTCTTCATTTGGTATAGTCAGAAAAGTTGTCATGAATCAAAAAATGTTGTCATGGCTCAGAAGCTGTGGTAGTTGGAAGCTTTATTTTTATTTATTGTTATTATTATTTTATTATGTTGTACAATACCCTCAATCACTGTGGCAGAGAAAGAACACACATGAGAAGCCTCAGGATTAGTCAGAAGGTGACAGCATAAAGTTTTCCAGAGTTCAAGTAAGAGACTGGGAAGTACACAAGTCCTTCCATGCCTTTCAATAAAATTGAAAGTGGCCAGTCAGGAAGTAAAGGCAAAAAAAACTCTGACCAGTCAAGTGTATAGGAGGGCAGCTGCAACTTAAGAGAGCTGTCTGGAGAGGGAATGAGTAGCCCACCTGGATTCACTAGCCCTTCAGGCAGAAGTCACTGGAGAACCAGCTCAAGCACCAGATCACATCTCCAACTTCCCAGTAGAAACCAATGTGAACTGGATCTCAGCCCCCCTACAAGTGCTATAAGATATTGTCTCTCAACTTTTGTTGTTGTTACTGTTTTTTGTATTTTTAGGGAAGGGTCTACAGGGCATTCAGGGCTTTACTACTAGATCGGACTCATAGCAATCTGATCCGTCTGTTTACAGCTTCCCAAGAGCTAGGATTATTGGAATGTACTTCCATTCCCATTCTCAATCACTGTATCAGTGTGCCTCAGGGGCAGGGCTGGCACAGCAGGCCAGAGGATTGAACCTGCAGCCCTTGAGCCTGCTTGTAGTCACTTTAATCCGCTGAGCTATTTGGCCAGTCCTTCAGCCTTTTAATTAAGTTGGAAGAACACACTGTTTGATTTTTGGTAGTACTGGAAACAAGATTCAGAGGGCTCTTCCACTTTTGCATTTGTGTGTGTGTACTTTCTCTCAGGTGATTTTAGTAAGAGAACATCAATGGAATGCTAGTAAGAGAGTAATCATTAATGTGAGTGAGGTGTGGTGACACATGCCTACTATCTCAGCACTCAGGAGTGTGAAGCAGGAGAATCCTTGCATGTTTGAGACCAGCCTGGGTTACAAAACAAGCTCAAGTGCACCTGAATTGCATATCAAGACCCTGTCTCAAAAAAAAAAAGTAAAAGTTAATGTGCTTTTGTATCCATACATATATGTATGTATTTCACATTAGGTTGCCTTACATTAAGGTTTGTTTCAGATGTAGAGGAAGTTAATTTTCTGATTTGGTCATAAATTAGAAAACACTTCTCTTTTTAGGTAAAGAACTCATAAACCAAGTGGATAGAGAAATTAAAGAATAAAAACATATGCAAATACATAAAGTGTTCAGTAAGATGGAAAGGGCTATGAATCAAGTGATAAATGATTTCTAGAATAAGATGTTTAATGATCTTCAAAAAGACAAAAATTTGATTGAATTAAAGACAAATATGCAAGGTATGAATGACTACAGGGATAACTCAGTTCCAAGCTTGTTGCGAAGATGACCATGAATATGTTTATCACACTATCCAGAGTTTTCAAATGAAAGCAAAATTTCTCCAAATGCTTATTTGTGAACCAGATTGTTTGCAAACAGAAGCATCCATGAGTCAAAGTACCATTGTAGAATCAAGCAGAAATCCTGAAAATACACAAAATAAAAATACAAGAACTTTTACAAGAACAAATACATAACCAAAAGAACAACTATCAGGACTTGAACAGAAGAATATGCAGTAGAACACTTACTCAGTGACAATCTTTTTTTTTATGAGCAGAATATATTTATTGAGAGAAAGTAAGCTCCTGTCCAAGAGAGGGACAGGAGGGGGGCCCGAGCGGGTAGTTCCCCTCAGTGACAATCTTAAAGCAAAGCATCAGAAAGAAGCTGATTCAAGAGATCCTATATTTTTCTAAAGGAACTGACCTAAGACACAGAGCAGTCAAGGAAGGTCTAGAAAACAAAATTAAAGATGTAAGAATTTTATTGAATGAAATCTTTGCAGAATATCTTCCAATTTTAGAGATTGAAATGAATACACAGGTAAATGAATTTAGAAATGTAAATAGGCATGAAGAGGAAAGAACTTCCCTATGACGCAATGTAGCCAAAGTTTTAGAAATACACAACAATTAGAGCATACTTGACAGAGTAATGTATGATACTAGATATCAGTGAAGAAATTAAAAATTTCTAGAATTAAATGATCATGGAAGCATATCTAAGAGAGAAGCTTATAGCTGTGGATTAATTCATTTGAAAACTATAGTGATATTAAATAAGAAACCAAATAATACATCTCAGAGATCTAAGAAAATAAAAGCATTTAATCTCCAAAAGTTGTAAGAGGAAAGAAACATTAAGATCAAAGGAATGTCAATGCAATTGAGGCTACAAAACAATATGAAAGATCAATATGTCAACAATTTAAAGGATAAATAAGATCAGTGATGACTTAATCAAATGTGCCAAGAAGGAAATAAAAGAATCATATTAATGTAATAAGAAATGTATAATGTATACAATGGAAATCAAGAGCATTATGAGAAAACATTTTGAAAATACAATTCAGTAACTTGGAAATTCTAGAAGAAATGGATTAATTTGAACACACATAAGACTTACAAAATTTAATCAAGAAATTATAAAAACTCTGAATAGTCCTATAAGTGGCAATGGAATTGAGGCATTAGTAAAAAATTAGAGCAAGTAAGAAATGACAAAATCAGTTCTGAATTTTACCTGCATGTCATAAATGCACAAACACTAACAGTATTTAAAATTTTCTGTGAAACTCAAAACAAAGGAATACTATTGAAATTTTTCCTTGAAACCAAAATTACCTGACACCCCCCAAAAGGATCCATATACATGGGAAAGTGTAGGCCAATATCCTCAATTAATACAAATGAAGAAATCTTTGTCAAGATATTTACAAATAGAATGCAAGAAATCTTTAAAAAGATTATTCATTATTACCAAATTGGACTCATCTCAAGGAGATAAGGATAAGCATATATTCATATACCAATCAATAATTGAAGTACATGGTATATGTAAAGGTGGAAAAATCATAATTATGTCCATAATGTAGAGCAAGACTTTGACAAATTCTGACATCCATTCATGGTAAAAGTAAAAAGTACCGATAAAAATACTTACAGAGTGATGTGACTTCCAATTGTTGAAAGCCGTTTATAACAGGTCCATAATCAACCTCAGTCTCTAGTCCTCCCCTCTGCTAGCTGAGCTTTCAAAGCCTGCACCGCCAGTTTCTTTCTAATGGGGAACAATTGAACACATTCTCCCAAAAGTAAAAAAGAAGGCAAGGGTAACCACTCTCACCAATTGTGTTTAGTACAGTACTTGAAACTTCAGCCAGCCCAACTAAGCAAGAGAAAGAAATGCAAGGATGACTAGAACAGGAAAAGGTAAAACTAAGCCTATTTGCACTAATGATATGATTCTTTACATTAGAGAACAAAATAATTCCACTAGAACACACTTAAAACTAATAAGTTCAGCAAAGTGGCAAGATACAAAATTAACACACAGAAATCAATGCCGTTAATCTTTTGAGAATGAAATCAAGAAAACAATCTTATTTATAATAGATTCTATATTAATTAAATACCTAAGAATTAATCTCATGAATGAAGTTAGCGATATATATATATATATATATATATATATATATATATATATATAGCTTGGGACAGGGACTCATTCCTTTTAATAATAAAAAGTACAAATAAGCAAGAAATGCATGAAAAGATGTTTAGTATTTTTGGACATTATAAAATGCAAATCAATACCACCTAGAGATTTCCTCTTACTACAGGAAGAATGGCTATCATCAAGGACTCAGAAGACAACAAACACTGGTGATTTTTTGGAGAAAAAGAAACTCTTTTACATTGTTACTAAGTATTTAAGTTGGTATAAATACTATGAAATCACTGTAGAGAGTACTCAAAACACTGAAAATAAAAATTTCATTTGGCTTAACTACATCTGATTTGGGTATCTACCTGAAAAAGTGAAAGTCATATTTCAGTGATATTTGCATATCCGTATGGTGTTTATAGCAGCACAGCTAATACCAGCTGAAGTATGCAAGCAGCCGGTATACTCCACAGATGAATGGATAAAGAAAATGTGCTATATATGCATAATAGAGTACTACTCAGGCTTAATGAAAAGGAAATCTGAGTCATTTGAAGAAAAATGGATGCACATTGAAATCATTAGGAAAAAATCAGACACTGAAGGAATTGTTTCTCTTATGTAAGAAAGCTAAAATATAAACATTTTAAACAGTGAAATAAAGAAAACATTGTAGTAAACAGACAGATTTTGGGGAGACTGGAATAGGATTTAAGAAATAGGGGCAGATTAATGTGAGGAAGAAACAGAGTAAAATGATTACTATTATTTGTACAGGTACCAAGTTCCACAAACAAATTTATTAATTGTATATTAGAAATATATGTTACTTAAAGACTTTACAAAAGTAAATGATACTAAAAAAAGGTAAATGATACTTAATGTTTTATACATATATATCTGTATATTTCAGCTAAATATTTTTTTAGAGCTGTAAACTTGATCAATACAATTGTATTTTTTATGAAACTGATGCTATCCTGAAACAAGTCGTTTAACCTTACTGGCTTTTAAGGGACATGCAGAAAATAAAGAAGAAGCATAAGCTTGATTTATTTCTCCTTTTGCAAGATATTTTGCACTTAAGATGATATTTAAGAATGATTATGTCTTATACTTCTTTATCCTCATACAAAAATATAAAATTATAAAAACAATTTTAAGTATCATTTTAGTGTATTTTAAAATGTATAGTACTATTCAGAATAAATCATCAATACTATTTATTTTGTAATATGGTTCATGTTCATAATTATGAATAGATACTTTAAGGAATTTATTGCTAGTATTTGAAGACAGTACAGTGCAGAAATTATCCAATCATCATCATTATGAAGCATAAATTTGTATTATGTTGACTATCGTTTTCAATATGCTCAGCTCTCTCAAATTGATGAGTGCATTTAACCTTTGTAAACATTGTTCGTAATGTACTTGGAAGGACAAGAAGTCATAACATGTTTATGAATAAAAAGAGAACAAACAAAGACACCAACTTCAGCTGAGAAACACTGCTAACTAGGTGTGAAAAAAAATTCTATTGTGGTTATGTTATGTCTGACTTGATGATCTTGATGGCAAAGTAGTGTCAGAGTCAATAGGAAAGACTGTTTTGTTAAAAAAATAGATTTACATTGCTCTGTATGCCTTTACTTTATTCTGTCTCTTGCATATTACACTGTCCCACCACATTTTTATTTGTAAAATACACGAGTACTGGAGGCCTAAGCTATTCTGCTATCTCTTATCTGTGCTAATGCTTCTATTTTATTTATATGCAGACAAATTTTTCTCTAGAATATATTACAATTAATACTGTGGCATAATAAAATAACTTTTCTAGCTAATACATTTGATGTTGTGTTTCTTTGCCTCCTGTAAACCATAGTGGAACAAATGTTATTCTTACTTTGTTCATCATTGTTTCATAGCATTAACTCCCTAATGTCAAACATCTAAAAATCACTTGATAAATGCTTGCCTAAAGAATAAATAAATGTACTTCTCAACTACAATTTCATGTGATAATTGTCTTCTTTAAAAATTCTTCAGATCATCTGCTCTGAAACCATGAATTTAGTGTGACAAATAATATAGACATTTTCAGATGATCTGAGGAAAAAATGTACCAGCACCAATTAAAAAGGAAACTAATCCCCCTCAAAAAACAAACAAAGAATGCAAGAAGTTTTTGTTTCTGAAAGTATTCAGCGTGGAGTTCTTTAATATAAATTCTTTAATTAGCCTAAGAGAGTGTTGAAAACAGATAATTAAATTTTTGGTATGGTCACTGGGGACAAAAAGTTAATAAGAAATTTTTAGAAGCTGTTGCTGCAGAATATTAGAAAAAATGTAAAATGTGTGTGGACATGTAAGTTAATAGACAAAATAATTTTACTTAGAAAAGATGCTTCACTCACTAATAAGAAACATGTGTAGGAAATAAGGTAAACTCTCCTTCAATATCATAATACTTTCCACCCAAATTCACTGACTGTTTGTGCCAGAGCACCTGGAGGTCACCTTGACGCAATGCCATGGTACTGCAGACCACATCCACACCTGGGTAGGGCTGAGCCCCATGAATTTCGACATAAACTCTTTTTTCTGTAATAATAGGATGCCTTTGAAAATTGTTGCAAGACACTGACTCTTTTCTCAATTAAAATGTATATTATTATTATAATTTTATAATTTATAGAGAGCATTACTTTCAATTTTCAGGTTGTCATAATCTAAGAAAGCCCTGGAGTAAACCACTATAACAGGGAACAAAGAAATGGAGAAAGACAGCACTTTTCTTTGTGAAAGTGTTCACTGGGAGAGGCAATATCACCTTAAATATATAGTTAGTATTTTCAGCTTTCAGTGTGATTTTCACTAATAATAAACATAGTTGGTAGACTATAAAATGAAGATTTTTGCTTTAGGAGATATGAACTGATAGATATTTTTCCTGAGTTTCAAAAGTTATCTGTTTATTCTTTTGATGTCTAGATTAGAGGCTTTCCCACAGATACCGCTTTTAATGGTTTTGTAAACTTCTGCTTGCATAAATTTTCTTTTAAATATGTATTGGTACATGGTCTCACTATGCATCTTGGACTTGTGATCCTCCTGTTTTCAGCCTTCCCAGTGTTGGGATTACAGGTGTGCAGCACTATATCTGGTCTTGGTGGCAGGCTTAATCTGCCCCGGGACAGGGCTGATGTGGCATGTGGTGCTGGAGATTGAACCCAGTGCTTACTTCACTAAGCTATCTCACTGACACTGCCTAACTTGTTTTTTTTTAATGTACTTAGTACATGGTCTACAGGGTCTCGCTGTACAGATTGGACTTGTAGTGGTCTTTCTGTGTTTCAGTCTCCCAAAAGCTGGGATTATAAGTGTGCATCACCATGTCCAGTTTCTGCATAACATTTTTAAACACCCTTCTACAACTGTAAATCATGACAGTTGGAAAAAGTACTACCTAAATAAAGTGTGTTAACAAGGCACTTTATAATTAATGGAACAACTGCTAGGGTCAGAGCAATGCCCTTTTCATAGTTTATAGTATAAATTCATAGAACAAATTTCACATTCAGTTTATTTTAGATTTCCCAAATAGTATTATCTTGGTTACTTTTCTCTTTTCTGAGACAAAATGCACAACAGTCAAATTTACAAGAGGAAATTAGCTCACAGTGTGTAGAGGTTTCAGTTCATAGTTGACTGGCTCCAAGGCAGGATGCCATGACCAAGGAGAGTTCCAGAGGAGGAAAAGTTGGCACGAAGAAGGTAGCAAGCTACAAGTGATAAGTGACCAGTGGCAATAGCAGCCTCTTTATGTCCCTTCCATTCTATTTAGGATGGGTAGTACTTAGGGATTTCCCTAAGTGAATATAGCACCCACACCCAGAATTACCTGGCAAGCTAATCAGTGGACTAATTTAGTAATTGCACTTTTTTAGTCTCAGCATCACAAATTCTACATCTAGCTATCTCTAAAAAAAAAGAAAAAGCCATTTTTGACCACCTGAAGTTTTAGGGGGACATCTAGCCACAAACCCTAACAAATAAGTATAAAATTTTTATCTGTATACCTGAAATATTTGTCAAATGATTTTGAAGAAAGCCATTTTTTGTCAATTAGTTTGGCTTCAGTGGATAAGGACTTATATTCCCTAAGAGAGTCTTAAAACATGGTATGATATGTCTTTCCTCTTCCAAGTGCTTTGTTACCAGGATTATTATTATTTTATTATTATTATTATTTTGCTGGCTCAGGCTGCCTTAAGGGCAGTTCTGGTGTGGCATGTGGAGCTGGGCATCAAACTGCGGTCCCCTGTGCCTGACTGAGTTTGCCCAAGCAGGCACTTTAAACAACTTAGTTAACCTGCAAGTCCCCACTCCAGTGCTTTTTTTATTAGTATTAGAGAGTATAGGATTTCTTCAGTGTGTGAGAATTTAAGAGTATATAGAAGAATGTAAGTCTTTATGATGATATCTGAGTGTGTTTATACATGTGTGCATAGGTGTAGATGTATTCTATGTTATATTTCTGTTGTTTATCACATTATACAAATATAATTATGTAAGAATTAATGTTATTGTTAAGCTCGATAGGAGAGAGAGATCGTACTTAACTTCAAAGGCAAGAAAGACGTTCAGAGCTTATTGTTAATGATCAGAGACAGAGATCATTTTATAGAAAATTAGTAAGTATAAATATCAGTGGTAGAGTATCATTGCTAAATTGCCTAAATAAAATTTATTCTGATTGACTTGTTTGCTAATACTAAACTCAGCAAGAACAGAAATGGAAGCTCAAGACCAGAGCTTAGACAAAATTGTTGAAATAAGCCCATTAAATGTTCAATACAGTTTTTATCAATAGGTATTGAATCAGGAGGGTATGCATGATCTGAATTTCTGACGTAAACAGCAGTGGTGGAGGATACAATTAATGCTTTTAACCTTCCTTTTATAATTTTTGCATTAGGAAGAGAAACATGTGAGTTCGATGCTTTGTATATCTGTCTCAGTTAGTCTGTATATTGCAAAGAATGGGCTCTAGCAGTTATGAGAATGTGCCATTCATCTCTTACCACATGAAGCAGAGATCTGAGCTTCAAAATTCATCACTTAATTTCTGCAGGTTCATGTTTCCTAAAGTGTGATGTAAAGAAATTATTTATGTGCAGTAAGAAAACTAAGGCAACTACTTTCCTAAGAGTTGAAGGACTGTTCTGTTGGGCAGGTTGGACCTGATGACTCTGGGCCAAAATGCCTGAGTTCAATGGACTATACTTTGGACTGTGACCTTTTCACCAATTCATTCTTCCCATCCTTTTTATTTCAAAGTAGTTGAAATTGTATTGAGTCTGATGTCACTACATGCTTCACACAGCTCTCAACTCATTTGTTCTTGGAAATATTTCTTCGAATGATGCTTTTCCAATGAATTCATATTCACATCTACTCAGAAGTGATACACTAACAAACCATTAGATGTGCAAGTAGAAACTAATAGGCCACAGAAAATTCTGGTTTCTGACCTAAATATCTTTCTGAAATTTCTTAAATATCCATCAAAGTAGTCAAATAGATTTTTTCATCCAGTTTTCCTATGGCAAAACAATAAAGAATCCAATACATGTCTAGAGGGTTTCTTGGAGCAAAATCAATGTACCATCTTAGACAATGGTGAAGGGACAAAAGAAAATAAAAACAAATTTGGAGAGCGATGAGTTTCTAAGTGAGGCACCATATTTAAAAAGACAGTAAAATGGAGGTTAAATTATTTTTACTGTACTTTGAAATATTAGATAAAACCAAACTGATATCTAAATTAAAGTGAAAAAGAAAAGAGGGCCAGGGAGATGGCTCAGTGGAATAAGTGCTTTCCTGGCAAGCGAAAGGGCCTGAGTTCAATCCCCGGTTCCACCAAAAAAAAAAAAAAAAAAAAAAGAAGAAGAAGAAAAGAAGTGGGGAAGAAGAAAATTAAATTGTTATAAAAAAGCTTGTTAGAGGTTCTAGAATTAGTAAATCTCGCGAGATGGAAACATATAGAATCAACCCATTTAAAATTGTATTTATTTATACAAGTACAGACAAGAGGGAATTGGAATTAAAACTCTTGCCATTTTATACTTTAAAAGAGAAAAGTGGATAGTAATTAGTAATTTATTGTATGTAAATATACTTTAAATTCTTTTGAAATAAGAATGGAAACTATATCCTCAATGAGTTGTCTTTAAGTATAAACAAAAAAATTGCCTCTGCAACATACTGGAAGTTTTAATAAAGTTTTCTCAATTTTTTGTTTCTTTATTTTATTTCAGTCCCAGGGATTGAACTCAGATCCCTGCGTTTGCTAGGCAGGCACTTATATCACTGAGCTCTCTCTTAGGCCTCATTTTTATTTCTTGCTCTGTAAAATGAGTGAAAATATATATTAGGTCTAACAATCTAAAAATATGAGATAGTAAATAAGTTTAGCAGTATTTGGTGCTTTTGTATATCTTGTATAAATGTTGACTATCTGTATGTTCTATATAGTTTATATAGCTGTTTTTCAAAAATGTTCTAGAGTCTCTTAAAATGTTCTCAGTGAAAAGCACATCTCTTTCAGTTTGCCTCATTGTAATTTTTATAAAACAAATTAATGGAATTCATCTTGATATTTTGATAAATGCATATATTGTGTCTTGGTATAACATAAAGGGATGCTTCCAGCTCTATCAAAGGGAATTGCTGACTAAACCAGTCTCAACATTCCTATCTTTGAGAAATAATCCAGAAAACCATACAGAATTTACACTTACAGGTCTGTCTTCAAACTGCATTCTTTCCTTTTATGAACATTACAGAGAAAATACATCTTACCACCTGACTTCTTCAGATTTTTATTCTTACTTTTGACAAAAAAAGATAGCTGTATGTTGTTCTTCTGTTCCAAAGCTCAAATTATCTTTTATTAAATTTAAAAAACAAGTAAATACCTTAACCTCACCAAAGGTTTACCTAAGTGTAACAAACATTAAAGAAACTTTAATAAAAGTATTTTAATCTTTTCACAAATATAGTTTAAATTATATCAAGTTAATACAAGAAATATGATACGAAAAGTTTCTGCAAAGTATATCTACCTAATATTAACTGATACTCATAGCAGAACAACAAGGTAATTAACACATTTTGGATTCTTGACCTGGCATCCACAGTGTTTGCATATTAAAACAGGTTCTTACTTAGATTATTACCTGACAGTTAACAGATGATATTTACAATATTTATTTATGTTTAATATTTATGTTTATTTGAATCTCCTCAAATTTGTATTGTACTTTCAGATATTTGTTTTTGTCATACATAAATACACTCCTTAGCAATTTTTCTAAAAGTTTTATTGAGTAAGCCTTAATTATAAAACTGCCGACAGGAACACAAATAATGATTTTTAAAATTATTTTTTGCTGTAACCATTGACCACAAATTGTTAAATAGTCTACTCATGAGTATTTGCTATTGCAGAATTTTAAGGAAATCCTCTTCATGAGAGGGGCTCTTAAAATTTTATCGAGAGCAGGAAATTTGGCTCTTTATTCTTAAAAATCATGTTTATCTGACTGAATGTATACTTTAAATTTTTATATAAATCTAATATGATTTCTTCTTTCTGATTTGGTAGTAAATATGACAGCTAGTATATTATAATATTCACTTGTAATTCATTTAAAAACATTAAATTTTTCAAGGATTTTTTTTTTTTTTTTAGTTTAGTACAGGGTCTACGGTGTCTCGGTACACCGATCAGACTTGTAATGATCCTCCTGTTTCCAGCCTCCCAAGAGCTGGAATTGCTGGTGCACCACCACGCCTAGTCTCACTTGCCATCTCAGCATGCCCTAGGGATGGGGTCAGCATGACATACTGGGGAATCAAAGCCCCCAGTCCCTGTCCTGGCCTAAGCAGGCACTTTAATCCACTGTACCATCTGACTGGCTCTTTTTCTGGGAGATTTTAAGGTGCTTTTCAATTGCTATTCAAGACTGGTTTTACTTGTATTAAATTTCATTGATGTATTGAAATAAAATTTGAAATAAAAGAATGAGCTTTTACATTTTAAAGTTAATTATGCTAACATGGAGGGCATGTAGCAATGGAATTAGTAATGTAGTTACAATTAGACTTTTGTTCTTAGCATTCACTACCTTTGTTTCTGAGTCCTCGGACTGGAACGCACCCTTCTGAGGGGTCCTTATATCAATCGTTCTGCAAACTAAATCTCATAATTAACTGAATCCAATAATCATTCAGGTTGAATACATATGGGCTCAAACGCAGGACCTTATGCTTGCCAGGCAGTCTTTGAAGCCACTGAGCTATCTTCCTCAGCACAAGATTGAAAATATCAAAATGAAATATTTTCTTACTATCTAGATGATTAAGATTAAACATGAGCCTCTCAGTGGTATAATAAATACGGATAGGTCTTTTCATAGTATAAGAACACAGTTGCAGTAGGAACTTATTTCTTGGATTTCAAAAACACGAGGGGAAATATTGCCTCTTGCCTTTGTGGTACTCTCTATGGACTTGCTTATAAATGTGTGCCATTTTTTATTTTGTATCATTGAAAAATTCACACTCAATTTATAAAATAAATAAGAATTTTTTTCAAAAGAAAGCAATATTATGTATATTTTCAAATCTGTTTTCTTGGGCTGGCTAGATAGCTCAGTGGACTAAGCGCCTACCCAGGAAAGCACAAGGACTGAGATTCCCTCTCTGATACCACATGCTGCTCTGGCCCTTCTGCCAGGTGCACTGAGCTGGTGGCAGAGTCCAGGTGTAGTGCACGTCTATAATCCTAGCACTGGGGAGGCTGAAAACAGGAGGATCACTATGAGTATGGGCTGCATATTGAGACTCTGTACCAAATGCATAATAAATAAATAAATCATCTGGTTTTTTATGCAAAAAAATTTAGTTTATTAACAAAATTCTCTATTTCTAGTGTGATGCTGAATTATAGATGATTTACTCAAGTAGTGGGGAGTTAATTTCGAAATAAAAATTCATTTGTGTTCAAAATTCATTTGGTTTTAATTGTACAAGTTAGTAAATATTGCCTTTCACACTGACAATAGACATTGATAAAATATAAGTGCAAAAATTTATTTTACCTATCCTGTAACTCATTAGGGAACTGTTAACCATCATCTGTCATCCATACATCCCTTCAACCACTTGTTGATTTTCTATTTTGTGTAAATTCTGAAGACTTGCAAGGAAGCTCAGTCTCAGTCCAATAAGAAAACAGAAATCAGTTAGTGTGTCAAATAAAATAATTTTAGTATAAAGGATTATTATGCTGTGGTAAAATTTAAGTATGCATATGGAGGAAAGAATTCTAAAGAATAACCTGTGACTAAAAGAAAGTATGCAAGAAAGGCAAAGGGTAAAAGAGGAGTTCAACCATCTGACTGACAAAGGACTTCCTATGTGAGGAAAATCAAGTCCTTGCTGCTCCATAGTAACCAGGAGAACTAAAACAGCCCACTGAGAATCTGGCTTAATTAGCTACATGCTATAGAGGGGAGTGAGATCAAAGTTAGTTACTACCATAACTGAATACTCGGAAAATCTCCCTTTCAGGTATCTAGCTCACTTCTGCATGCAACTTGTGTAATTGCTCGTAACTGGGAGAAATGTTGGGCAGCTTAATTTGGAATGTATTTGTGATTAAAGTAAATAATTACAGTTTTCTAGCATCTGTGAAGTGATGTAGGAATATACATATCCAAAATTTTATCTTTTTAAAGTGTTTATTGGTATTACTTGGCTCTAAAAAAGGATGCATTTTTGGGCATAGTTGACAATTAAAAATATGATGTTATTAAAATTATGTCAAAAAGTGCTAATATACCTGCAGTTTAACAACTAACTTATTTTTAGCATTACAATGTGAATTGTCACATTTCTACTATGTTTACTGCATTAATAAAGTGGTTATTTTATTTAATTAGGAATATTATTTATATGATAAAGTATTGATCTGAAATTTTCTATTCATTCAATAAATCTGTGTACAATGAAGATGATTAGACTAAGGGCATAATTTGATACATTTTTATCTTTATCAAATATTTAAAATTTATTTTGAAGATTAAAACATCCTCTAATTAAAACTTTTGCTGACTAAATTGCAATATTTTAGTCAGTTTTTAAATAAGCAAAATAAAAATCTACCTTGAAATCTACTATTGTTTACTCATCCCTTGTATTGAGGCAAAGTAGAAAAACCAAATAATATTGGGATAAAATACAGAAATAAAATATGTTAAAAATAGGTTACTCTTACATGAGATAACATTAAAAATCTGGAATTTTGATGGCTGATAGGAATTTCTTTAGAATGTCTAGTACCGTAGGTATGACCATGAGTAAGGCACATGACCATTGTGTGTATTTGTCATGTACTTTTAAACTAATAAAATAAACATTTAATTTTAAATAGTGTTAGACATACAAAAATAGATAATATAGAGATTCCATATCTGTCAGAATATTTTTTATCAGTTCTTATTAGGGAATTTGGCATAATCATGAACAAATATTAATACACTATTCCACGGTTCCGTATTCCACCCAAATTTCTTTAGTTTCTACCTGGTGTTTTTTTTACTACTTCAGAATCTCATCGAGGAGACCACAGTATGCTATTTTATGATGCCTCCTCAAGTTTGTCTTGGCTGGAATTATGGCACAGGTTTTCCTTATTTTTGATAACCTCAAATATTTACAGGAATATTGCTCAGTTATTTTGTAGAATGTTCTGAACTGATAGTTGCATGTTACATTTCTCCTATTGAGTGAAAGATAATGAAAAAAAAATGTGCAATCTCATTACAGAATATCAGAGGTAAAGAACACCTGCATGACATAACATCATAGTAGGTGTTAATTTTCCATTCTTGACTGAGTGATTCTCATGAGTTACTTTATGATAAAATTATTTTCATTCCCTGTTTCCATGCTGTACTATTGGGAAGAAATCATGACACACAGCAAACAATTAAGAGGTGCAGACATGCTCCAATGTCCTTAGGGTGGAGTATTTTTGCAGATTATATAGAATTAATTTGTATGAGCGATTTGGCAAATCTTTCTCTCCTTCTCTCTCTGTCCCTTGCTCCTTCCCTGCCTCCTGCCCCCCTGTCTCTTTCCCTTCTTCCTTGCTCTTTCCTTTTCTTGCTTCTTATCAGTATGAACTCAAGGATTTTAATGTATTCTTTATCTTATTTTTATTCAAAAATAGACTATAAGTATATCCTAAAAGTATGACCACAGGGACTTGAAGGATTCCTTATGATATATAAAGCAATGTGCTACTTCATCATAAAGAAGGTATTTGTCAAAAAATAAATAAAAACCATTGGTACCATGGTATTTAGAAATATTAGTGGGAGAAATAAATAACTTGAAAGAATTTTATGTACTTATGCTTTTCAAAATTTCAAAATATCCTTTTTTTCTATTTTCTGTAGATATAATTGAAGTCATAATAGTTTAAAAGAATAAGTACTAGATATTTATTAGAACAAAGGGGTGTTGTTCAGAAAGAAGACACTAATAAGTTTTTATGTGAATGAAATTAATGAGTAAATAATGTAATATCAAACCCAATTAAAATTCTTTTAAATATTTTTTGCATTTCAGGAAGAAGAGTTTGCTATAGATTTGTGAATATGAAAGGTAACATTGTTTTTGTTCCTTATTTAAATATAAAGTATTAAAGAAGAACTAATTTTGATTTTTGTTGGTATAATAAGCTTCATTCTTAGGAGTAACTTGATTAATAGAAAAAATAGAGAATACAAAAATACACGTATGTGCTAACGACTGCATATAAATATAATATCATATCATATAATTAGTTGAAGTACAGTCAAGTAAGCTTTTCTGAAAATGCAAGGTGGTCCAGGCTCAGGACACTCACCATAGCCTTATTATAGAGCTGTTATGGAACTTGGTCACTGACATTTGTCACTTGACTAATGGGAACATTTTAACAATAGTTTATCAATCTCAAAGAGATCATACAGCTGAAAACGTTTTCACATCACAGAAAACTTCTAGTTGCTGTGATCAGAAGACTTTAAAACTTTGTTTTTATACACAGTAAATTATAAAGCATAGCTTGAGAACAATTATCAAAGTAGCTGAAATTAGGATACAATTCTATAAAATTTTTTTTCTAAAATTGTGAATGATGATAATACATGGAAATAAATTTTTGACACAAATGTGTCCCCACCATATTTAAAATACTTGTGGATATTTAGCTGTGACAAATTATATCTATTAAAAATAAATTATATGCCTACACATTCTACTAGAAATTGCATACAGAACATTAGTGACTGTCTCTTTATATGAGTATTAGTTACTAAATGGGGCTATAAAACAAGAACGTTCTGTAGCAATCAACAGTGTGTTACTTTTATGGTTATCACATTTATTACCCTTTTCACATTTTTTCCATTCTGATACCTATTGCAGATTTGAAATGTTTGCTGCTATCACTCTGCAATTTCAATTTACACGTAATTGTCAAATGAACTTGTTTCATTTCTTTTCTCACATCTGTTTGAAGGCTTTGTTTGAGACAGTTTATCTTGAAAGGCACTTTTCTGCGAAGAATAAAGAATGGCAAGCATCCGTTCATCACGAGACACATAAATGACATCTTATAAATTGTATTCCAGTCTCTGAGCGACAAGAGTTAGTGGAATTTTTGACCAGCTTATTGATCACTGATGAACTATATTTAGGGAATAGAAGCCTCAAGTAAATAATGCATATTTCCAAATGTTTTGGAAAATGCATACTTTTTCATAGAACTTTAAGGCATAAAGCAATGTATGCAGCATTTCCCTGACTACACTTTTGGAAAAAAATTTCATTTAGAAATTTTAGTACTCATGTTATTATTCTACTATTTAATGCTGACCGATCCTTGAACTCTTGGAGAGTATGACCAGTGCTGCTAGTTCTTGTATTAAAAGGGTTTTTTTTTTTAAAGATGACATTTATATTCTTTAAATAGTATATTGATTAAACTGAGTCATTTATCAAGCTATGCATTAGGTCTCATACAGCCAGGATTAACATGCTGTACTTGTTTTCTAAGTGTAGATTCTTCTTTTTTAAGGCAGCTGATGTTTGCAAAAGAAAATCGTGCTCCTGAATACATACATTAGAAGGAATTGCTGAATCAAAATCTAAAAGTTGAAGGTAAAAATAATAACCATCGCAGTTTTGTTATCCCAATGAAGTCCCTAGAAATACTGAGTTTCTGATGGTTGACTGATTGTGTTAACTTGAGAAATTTAGAAGCTTAATTAAATTTGCTCAGCAATTCTATACACTATGGTGTTAAGGACACACCATAGGGTGGCCTGGATAGTATATGGGGGAAACAAGAAAAGAAAAATTCACTTCTTTTCTTCAGAAGCTCCCCAGGCTTTGCTTTCAGCTTAGAGGGCATCTCCTGGCTTCTAACACAAACTCTTTGGCATCTACTCAAATTCTTCAGCCATCTGATATAGACTCTTGAGCCTTCCATGACAGATCCATTTGGATATGGACTTGTAGGGAACATTGCAATGAGCTCCAGAACTTTGACTAAATCCTTCAATTTCCAGTACAGCCCAACCCTGTACACACTTCCCCATCTAACTCTGTGGCTGACCATCTTAAGCCAAATTTATAATTTCCTATACATTGTATATTTTGTGTTATTTCTGCTTCTCTAGGAAAACACTCACTGATATAAGTTTGAGCAACAAAGTTTGTTCCAGTTCCTAAAAAAGGAGCCTTCCTCCACACTCTCAAAGTACTTTTAGTTTTCACCATATTGTAATTTCATTATCTTTTCTCCTTATTTCTCCATTTTCTTTTACTTGTCTGTGACTTTTTTTCTTTATTATAAACTTTTAAGTTTCTTGTAGGCAGAGACCTTATCTGCTTGGCATTTCCAGCAGATGGTTATTCTCAGCGAACCCTTAGGTAAATATTTTGTCTCAATTAAGTGTGATCAATAACAAAAAATGTGATAAGATTTTTATAGTTATTTTTATGTATTTTAGCAGATTTTCTCTACTAAAGTCTATTATAAAATGAAAAATATAAATAAACATATGAGAAATAAGTAAAATACATACAGAAAATGTAGATTTCATAGATAACAAGATATGTATGCAGTGTTGATATAAAGCATAGAATATGGTATCTAATCATTTACTTCTCTATCTCTCATAAAAAAGTCCTATTGGCAATATGAAATAAAATGTGGTTAAGAGATCAAAGATATCAATCAGAATTGAAAGCCAAATAACCTAAATGGGTAGCTTTGTTTTTTTACATACAGTTTAAAAATGCCACTTCAATATTGTGTTACACTATTGCTAAATGAACATAAAGAGAAGTTACATTTTATTATTTTAGAAACCATAAAATATAATTTAAATTAGCAATATTTATTTCAAAGGTTGACCTTTATAAAACTGGGGGAAAAAGCTCTTCTTGAATTAGTAGGAGAAAACAGAGTACATTTATCAAAGAATTTCTTTATGTTCAGACCCGAAAGGAGAGCAGGATTCCAAGACTTTATCAATAGTTAAATGTGGAGAGAGGAACTTGTAATTAGAGGGAATACACTCAGACTACATCCTTAAATTACAGCTATTCTTACAGATGATCATTGGGTTCTTAATAAATAAATTTTAGGAGGTAAGGTCTACAAAGAGTTTACAGAAAGTTGTCTGAGGAAATTAAAGATTTTTTCATGATTTTTACTTATTTGTTCAGCTAGCTCAGGATCATATTTTATCGCTAAAGCAAATCTAACACTTTGTCACATATTATTCATTTGCTTCACAAACATTTAAGTACAATGATGTAATATGTAAATAAAATGTAATCTATATTTATGATAGCCCTTTACTGCTTTTTGGTATCTATCATGAATATTTAGTGTAAAGAAAACATAATGAGGCCTGTAAAATTCTGCTTATTAAACATATGCTTTAATTTTTATTTTAAATATTTTATTATATATATAATGAATATATATAAAATGTATTTATATTATGTACATAAATACATATGCATATTATGCATTTAGTACAGGGTCTCCTGGGTCTCACTACACAGATCAGACTCATAGTGGTCCTCCTGTTTTCAACCTTCCAAATGCTGGGATTTTTATAGGCAAGCACTACCGTACTCAGTCTTAATCACCATCTCAGTGTACCCCAGAAGGCACACCAGGGATTGAATCCGGGTCCTTGCACTGTGCTAAGCTATCTGGCTGGCCTTATTTTAATTTTCTATTGCTAATAACTATCCACAATAAAACAAAAATAATAACTTTTAGAAAAGTCATAATCATTTTAAAAGTATATAAAATTATTTAAAGAGAAGAATATAAAATTTGAACTGAAGTACTACACAAATGATTTTGTAAACCTTAAGTGAGGTAAACATGTCTAACACTGATTGAAATTGTCAAGATACAGTAATACAGTTAAAGTAGACTAATGAAAAATTGTCATTATTGGTATTTTCTACTGTTAAAAGTTTCACAATTATAATTTCTTAGGCACAGAGAAGATTTGAGAAGCAAATCAAGGAGAAATAATTGGATGAAAATAATACGTAAAAGTTTATTTGCAATAGTAACTGCTTAGCATTCTTATTTGCTTGTATTGAATCAAAATATATTTATTTTTAAATTTAGGGATGATATTTTATAGCATATATTTTTATGATCATTTACAAGTCAAAAAGGAAAAGCAACCTATATTCTATAATAGGAAGACTAAGAAGTTATCTTTCAAACACTACATTTTAAAAATACAATAGAAAAGTTAAATTTCAGAAACAAATGTGGTGAATAGAGGTGATTATTAGATTATTCAAGAAAAAAATGAGGGCAGCCCAAATAGCTCAGCAGATTATAGTGCCTGCAAGCAGGCACAGGAGCCGGGGTTCAATCCCCAGGCCTGCCATGCCGGCTCTGCCCGCAAGGCACTCTGAGATGGCAATTGAGACTGGGCGTGGGGGCGTGTGCCTGCAATCCCAGCTTTTTGGAGGATGTAAACAGGCAGATCACTATGAGTCGGATCTAGTAGTGAGACCCTGAACACCCTGTAGACCTTTCCCTAAAATACCAAATAAATAAATAAATAAATAAATAAATAAATAAATGAAAAAAAGAAAAGAAAAGAAAAAATGATAGCAATTTTTCAAAAACCACAGTAGTGGATTTCAAGCCTTGTAACCTTCACTGGTGTAGGAGTCTGTACAGACACCTTGATCATTTCAACAGATGAAATTACAGATAGTTTCTAAAAGTATGGAAAATGTCATAAATAACCAAGCAATACAGGGTTCAATTGGTAATAACTATCGTTGAGAGGTTTTTGCTTAAGACAAAATTGAGAAGAAAAATCATCGAATGACCTTGACATTTCATTCAGTCTGCCACTCTGTTAGGGTTATTCATAATTGTTTTAAACTTCTGAAAGAACTAAGATGCTAAATGGAATTCAGCATATACTTGGAAATTGAAATATAATTTCAAGAGTGGTTAGCATAAGAGTTATTTATTTTTTAAATAAGAATTTGTGGTACAAAGAGAAAATTTGGGAGGATTAAGTCTAACTACAATTTACCTCATTGCAAATGAAATAATATAGAAATATTTGGTACTCAAAAGAATATATTTAGTACTTAATTAACGAGTATAGTCTTAATTAATCTATAATGATTTGTTTCACCATCAACATATATTTCCATAAATGATATCTTTTTGTGGCCTTAACCAATGGGCATTAATGATCGAGCCTTTATTGCACTGTGTGAGACTAAAGATTCTATTGTTATTCAGGTAGTGGGGACAGAAATTGGGGACTTTTGTTCTGTATTCTGTGTCAAAGTCCTATAAAACTCGATGTCCTAGAGTTTCTGTGCTGGGGTTCTTCAATGACTTAATCACAGGATTCCTAGTCACAGGATTCCTGCTCAGATGTGGGAGTTTGTCTGTACATTCTCTAGGAGTACAGGGATTTCATTGTGGCTTTTAATATTTTTGCTGCTTGGAAAGCTACATGTATTTTGTCCTTTTGCTGGAGCTACTGGATTTGTGACTGTCTCTGAATGGCTAATGAATTCATCGTACAAGGAATAAAAGTCCACAAGGGGGACTCCTGTGTTTTTGGAGTGTAACCCCCTCTTTTGACAATAGATTTATGTATGAGCTACTATTAAATTATTGTATTATTATTATTATTATTATTATTATTATTATTATTATTATTTGTTTTTTTATTTGAAAGTCTCAAAGCCAAGATTTTTAGAGAAGTTCTTTGGAGACTGGCTAATTCTTTCTGCATTACTCCCTCCCATGGCATGTATGTTCTCACAGAAGCCTAGCTTCTCTTTTAGACATCCACTACTGGTTTGGGATATGAATTTTTTCTTAGTTTCTTTTGTCCACATAGTGGGAGAATGGGTGGTATCTGCCTTCTTGTGCCTTGTTTACTTTATATCTTATTCCCCTGTTTTATTTAGGCTGCCACACAGAGTTTTTTTACATTATTATTACAGAATACTATTTCATGTCTATTTTTAATGGGATGAGGTAATGTTAGTGTACTTTTGTTTTGTACTTTCTTGATGATTAGAAACGGTTCCCTTTTTTTCGTGTATCTGCCTACCATTTGCATACCTGTGAGAGAAATGTGAATTCATGTTGTTGTCCATTTTTAAATAGGATTATTTTTGTTATTGTTGATAGAAGGATGAAGGCCTAACAGAAGGAAATAATGAGGCTCATAAAGACTCACAACTAGCCTGCTCCTGAAGGGAATGAAAGTGATGTCAAGTGTTTAAAGATTTGCTGCTCCTTCCATTTTCTGTTTCTAGGCTGCAGAGCCCTGTGCTTAATTCTTTTAATACTGGTTTGATCCAAAGGAAAGTTTAATGACTTTATGACACTTTTATATATCAAAATATGATAGTTAAACAGCAGAAGAATCCATATGTGTACTATCCTTGGAGTTGCCCTCTTTGCAAGGATTGCTGTTAAAGCTAAGTAATTCTTTAAACCTAACTGTGATGTCATTGAAGCAATATACGAAGACCAAGAGATCATAAAAAAGCTACCATGTTTTGTTTGCTTACTTTGTTACTACACAAAATAAGTAGTAGTTGCTTTACTTGTTGCTTTTATAATTTTAGTATATCTCTAATAAATGACTGAGATAGAGAAAATTTCCTAAAATCAGATTCAACAACACATAAATTATGTATGACTTTTTACATGACTTTCTTAGTGTCATTCCATAGGGATAAAGAGACTAAGTTATTTAGAAGCAGCTATCCACTCACTTACTGGACTTCTCACCTAACACACATGAGCCATCTGGCTTTGGGAAGAGAAATTCATGCCCTTGTTGCAGTTCATTGTATTTTTATTAGGATGAAGGATATGACTGATGAACACTTAAAGTAGTATTTAGTAGTTGAGGATGAGAGAAAGAAGTAGAGTAAAAGAAAACAAAACAAAACATGTTCTAGAGATTAGAAAATTGCAAATAACTCAGTAGCTTCTGGGAAAGTATGCCAGCATCAGTGATAGGTCACTTAACTTTATCCTTGAACACATTGGAAAGTAAAAGAAGATATAATCTTGGATTCCAGGGGTTCACAGTAAGTGTAAAATTGACCATTAACTTCTGACTGTTCCTGATATCATCTGTGTGTCTCTTCAATATCAAGGGCAAACTAGACCTTTGAGCAAAAATAAACAAATAAAATAATCAAACACATGTATGTGCTAATATATGTACATATATATGCTCACATTTATTAAAATACAAAATAATGGCATAGCGTGAATTTCAAAGTACATGTTTTCTGTTTTCTTCTTCTTCGATGTTAGTTTCTTATATACAGTCTGTGAACCCTGGTGAGTAAGGGCGAAAGTTCATCTGCATTCCAGATTTACAGGTCAAATTTGTTGTTTAAGTGCCCAGAAGCACACAGCCTTGATATTACTTAATCTTTCTGTGTCCTGATTGCAGTGAAGTAAGAAAAATAACATGCAATTTACCGAGTTGTTGACATTTAATTAGGTATGTAAAGCAGCTGAAACTCTCCTTGACATATTATAGGTGATGTCTTAGCAATTGATACAAGTACTGTGCTCTGCTTTCCTTGAAAACTTCCTTTGTGCAGATTGGCCTTCCTTTCTTAACCAGCCCTAGCCTACTAAGAAAGTATGGTGGCTGTCATATGGCTTTACCACACGTGTTCATTCAGTTTCTGCTATCTGTAGCCTAGTGTGGAACCTGGCTTTGCTTATCAGCAATAACAAGAAGCATGATGTAGATCTATTGATTATATACGTGGGAATTATAACCAGTGTGTTCCATTGATAATGCTGATTAATAGACACAGACAAATTCTCCAATAAAGAATTAAAGGATTGCCCTAGTCTTCTTCTTGAAGGACTTCTACTGTCCTTGGACTACCCACAATACTCTTTACCCATACAGTATTTGACTAAGGTTTACTTCTCATTCCAATTTTTAAAATATAAACTTTATATTTTAGAATGGCTTCACTATTATGTAAAAATCCCAAAGGTAGTGAAGAGAGTTTTCATATACCCCATATTCAAAAGTCTATATTATTAGTAAGTTACCTTATGATGGCATGTTTATTGTAACTGAAGAGTTGATAGATGATTCTTTGTTAAGTGACTCACACATTATATTTATTTATATTTCTTTAGTTATTTATGCAATATGCTTTATTATTCCTATCCAGGAAACCTCATTACATTTATTATTTTTTTTACATTTGTTCTTTATGTCTTCTTTATGTCCATTCGGCACTATTTCTCAGATTTTCCTTATTTTTGAGGTAGACTTGAACTTTTTGAGTACTGGCCAAGTAGTTTGCCTAAACTTATTGTGATTTTTGTATTTTTTTCATTGTAATACTAGTTATAAACCTTAAAAAGAAAGATAACAGGGTAAATTTCCATCCTAATCATATGTTATCAAAGATTAAACCCCACATATTACTTATTACAGTTTATAGTCATTCTGCATTGAAAATTTGTCTTTGATCCCATATTCATTTAATTACTCATTCATATAATTGTTTTCTTATATTAGTTCAATTCATACACATTTAGTCAATAATTTGGGTTGTAATCCAAAGCTGTTTACTTACTTTGTTGCTAAAGTTTTTCTAGCACTGACTTCTGACAAGGGAACCCAATGAGCTCTTGGGTCTCTTGGCTACAGTCCACCATTATGGAGTTTTTGTTTTGTCATCTGAATATGTCTCTGCTTTCTGACAGTAGTGGAAGTCGTAGAATTACCTTTCATGCTCTAGCTCTTGAGTCTGTTATTTATCCACTAATCCAGGATTTCCACTTTAAAAATACAATTGGAGGCCAAGATCTGGGCTGAAGTTGCAGCTTTGGAGTAGTCTCCAGGCACAGCACATGTGAGGCCTTCAATTTCATGCCAAGCAGCAAACACACAAAAACAAAAAAACAAAAATAAAATTTCTTGTAAGAGAAAATAATCAAGATCTGGACACTGTATATTTTTTATCCCTTATCAATTTTATAAAATATTACGTTGTATATAAATTTGTAAGTTAACAGCTATACTCATAAAACTATGTAAAATAAATTATTTAAATCATGACATTGAAATTTCTGTGTCATGAATCAATATTGTTTTAAAAGCCCTAAAGATTTAGAAAATTGCTACTATTACAAATTCAGATATGTAAATATATAAATAATGTAATATTGATTTTTAATTTTTTTGTTTTTTAGAGAATACAAAATAGTCTTAAAGCAAAAATTGCAAATGATACAGAATTTCAAGTAGCAAAATAATATGAATTTCAGTTTTATATTGATGTTATTTTAAACAATTCAATGCAGTTGATTCTTTTACAATATAAAATTAAATAATAATACATATTTAATTTTTATTTTCAATTTTTATATTTCCAATCCGAGTATATTTTATAGCACACAAAACACACTTTCTCATCATGCCAGTGCTTGTTTTATGAGTACAGAGTCAGATATTAAGCATTTATGCTACTTGCTGACCATTAACACATATGGTAAAATATTTTATCACTACTATATCCCCTCTCTCTCTTGAGAGCACAGCTATCACTATTATTTCAGCAGTAGACTAAAGACAGATGTTTGAAATTAAATGAGTCTGCAAATCATCTGAGATTTTATAAAAAGTGCAGATTCTAACAGAGTGTGCATGGATTTTTATTGCTATATAACAAAACAACACAATGTAACTGGAGTAAAATATTCCCATTTATCATCTCATAGCTTCCATCGATCAAATTTTGGGAACAAATTATCTGAACTCTATGTTCAACCTCTCAGCAGGCTAAAATCAAAGATGTTCCAGGGACTACAATTTCATATGAACTTTATCAGCCTCTTTAGTTAAATTTATTTATTTATTTATTTGATACAGGGTCTGGCTATGTAGTTCAGACTCATAGTATCCTCCTGTTTCAGCCTCCCCAATGCTGGGAATACAGGCTTGCATTACCATGCCTAGTTTTGGGGCAGATGGTTTCCTGGGCCAGCACTGCATGTGGTACTGAGATAAAACTCAGGTGCTTGTGTCTGCCAGATGGGCACTTAGACCACTAAGAGTTATCTCCCCAGCCTGTCTGCCTCTTTAAAATTCGCTTTCATTGACAAAATTCATTTCTTTGTTAGAGAATCAAACACTTCAGTTACTATAGACTTCCTAACACTCCTTCTATATGATCATCTTTACAAGAGTTTCTTTCTTTCCAAACAAATGTTAGTTAATTTCTGAAGTTTCAGATCTCTGATTTCATTTTTTTCTAAACTGTAGATTGATTTAGTTGATTCACTTGATTAAGCAGTGCATACCCAATATAATCTCCCCTTGGAATCCATGAAAGTCAACTTTGTAAGATCCTTCAGTATATTTCCCAAGTCATTCCACATTTTCCAAATAACATGATTAAGTTAATGGAATGAATTTCATTCTATGGATGAGTCTTACAATCACAGGAAAAGTCTTAGACTATGTATCCTAAGGTAAGGGAATCTTGGGCAGCATCTTGGAATTTGACCTTGCACAGTATGTCTGAGAAAGAGCTTGATATTTTGCAGCTCAAAAAAGCCTCTTGGCTGTGTCAGTATTACTAGTCCAAAAGGGATGCTTTGTACAGCAAACTGGGAGTGCCCATGAAGAACTCAATCGCAGATGGTTTCCTCCCTGCCTTCTTCTTCTAGGTGGCCTTTGAGAATCCATATTTCTAGACTAAACTTGAGCATCTTTTGGCACATGGAGCTTAATTCTTGATTGAATCAAGGTTAGATAAAGATTTATTTAAAGGGAAATTTAGAAATAAAACAGTAGAAAAGACCTTGATATCACTAACACATTGGGAGTTTTCATTTAATATCTTTAGTTAACCATGGCCAAGATATTTCAGAACCAGAGATATATTTTTTAAAAGTACAATGGTAGGAGGGCAGCCAAATAGCTCAGTGGATTAAAGTGCCTACAAGCAGACGCAGGGGTCGGGGGTTCTATTACCGGACCTACTGTTCTGTCTCCACCCCCAGGGTACACTGAGATAGCAATTGAGACTGGGTGTGGTGGCAAGCACCTGTAATCCCAGCTCTTGGGAGACGACGGTGAACAGGCAGATCATGAGTCCAATCTAATAGTGAGACCCTGAAGACCTTGTAGACCCTTTCTTAAAATACAAAAAAGAAAAATTAAAAAATAAAAGTACAATGGTAAGTACCTGAGCTGCTGGCAGCAGTTACTTGTCACTGTTAATTTTTTTTTAAAAAAAACCTAGTGCAGTCAGAATAATAGGCTGCAATATTAGTAATACTATTTCATCAATGTAATAAAGATTTTCTCTAAAAAGAAACACACTGTATTTTTGATGTATTAAGATATTTCAGGACACATTGGCTCTAAAAGACACACAACATAGTCAAGATTGCAGATGGTACAACAATATCCCAGGAATTGCTGCTGGATACCAGGGTATATTGTAATGTTCTTAAAAGACTTAATATACCCACCTGTAAAATGGACATAATTATGATACCTATCTCACAGAGCTGTTGTGAAAATTGCGCTCAAGAGGATTTAACACAGACAATGCACAATAAATGTTAGCAATAATTCTGTGCATATTAAGATAACATTTTTAGGAATATATCAGGTTGTTAACCTTCAAAAGAACTATAGAGATCATGTCACTAGAGATGGAATAATTTGAGAACATTTTCTGAGTAGTGACAGGAAATGAATTAAAAAAAACATTTCGTAAGATACAAATAATTCTTCATGCATGAAGAATTACATGCTTTTCATTATACTAAACAATTCATCAGACTAAAAGCATTTGCACAATAGTTTGTCTGTGAGTTAGAGACCATAAGAAAATAAAGGGATGTATGGATTGTTCATTGATCTTGAGGTATAACACCTGAGAACACTTTTAGGTTTTCTAATGCTGTATATGAATTAAATTGAACGGATTGACCAATTTAGTATGAGCTAAATGCTGATAGTCAAAATTTAAAATAAAAACTTAGCCTGTTTTATTTGAAAGCTGTCAATATCAGAAAGTTGGGACTACTATACAAGGCATGATGAAAAATATGTTGAATGTTTAAATTAACAAAAATCTTATTATAATAAAAAGGTATTATGAAAAGCAATGAAATAAGCATTTGAAACAAGGGAGCAGGGTGGGGGAGATGGCTCAGTGGAATAAATGCTTCCCTGGCAAGCTCAAGGACCTGAGTTCAATCCCCGGTTCTGGAAAAAAAAAGAAAGACAAAGAAAGAAAGAAACAAGGGAAAGTATGTTGAGGAAGTCAGTGGGAATGTGCCTTTTAATTTAATAAATTGTTTTATTTAATCATCCACCAAAGTTTTGAATACTTTTTATTGCTCAAACATATATAGCAATATCTGTCAAAAACGTTACAGTGTGTCTTCACTTACTGTCTTCACTTACTTTTTTTTTTTTTAGGACTGGATCTACAGGGTCTACAAATTCATAGTGATCCTCCTGTTTACAGCCTCCCAAGTGCTGAGATTACAGGTGAGTGCCACCACGCCAAGTTTCAATTGCCCTGTCAGCGTGCCCCAGGAGCAGGGCCAGCATGGCCGGCCCAGGGTTGAACTCCTGGCCCTGCGTCTTCACTCACTTATTTACTGCACCTGACACCAGATGATTTCTCATTCTCACATAAAGTCAAAATGGCCATGAAATATAAACATTTTGAATTGATTCATAATATCCAGGCAGCCATGATAAAACAACTAAAGACATTCACAAAAGATGATTTCCAGAGCCACTTAAAAACATAGCAAGAAAAATAGGCCAAATGTGTTTTAAATGAAGGAGAATATTTTGAAGAGAATTTATGGCAATGTGTCTTTTACTGTACTTTAAAAAAATAGAAATTCTTTATATTTTCTGATCATACTTTATATGCTCTTACTGATTCTCTGACTGGCAATATTTGTACTAGAGAAAGAGATATAGAATAAATTAGGTATTTCTGGCATAGTTATTACAGGAAAATTAAAAATGACTCATTTTTTATATATGACTTATGTGATATATTTTCCAGAAGTTGTGGGAAATTATGTTGACGCTTACCTTCTCACCATGTATCTCAAAATGTGGAGAAAAATTACATATTTATTAGGCAATTAAACAGGAGAAGTGAACCTTGTAGAGATGTTAATGAGAATGGGGAAGCTAAGACATCATTGGTGTATCTTCCAGGAGAAAGCCTATTTTCACCTTTGTGTAAGAAGAATACAAAATCACCTGTTCCTATCCTCAAGTGTATGGAATTTTGCAAATACAAGAGTATAAACGTTCTAAATCTCAGAATGACTATGAAGTCTATCCAACATTGTTCAGTCAGAAGCAGTACATACAAGAAATGGATAAAATTGCTTGTATTAACAAAAATAACCATTATTTACTTAATAGATTTTAACACTAAATGACTATTCAGATGCTTAATGCATGTTATTTTCCCCTGGAGTGCTATAAGCCTTCATTGTGATTTTCATACTATAGGTGAGAAAATCAAAGTTCTGAAAATTTTAAGTTATTCACCATACACCATAAGTGCTATACTTTCTTAGATATGGAAAAAGTAGCTTTGTTGCACCTGCAGGAAACTGCCTGTGCTTATGACCCAGAAAAGTGGCTAAACATTAGATCATCGCAAGAAGGTGTTAGGCAGAAAGCATTGAAACATAATGGCCTGTGTGATGAGTTCTTTGCTTGAGGTGATATCCACTGCACATTCTGCAAAGGCAAGCCAGCTTTTCCTCTAGAGCAGAAAGGGGGAGAACTTAAAGAACATGCATCTGTTTTCTCGTAAGTGACCACTCAGAAGTAACCAAGTAGAAAATGACACAGGAGGTGTCATTTAAGTGCAAGTAAGTCCAAGGCAGTATCAGAAAATTGGTAAGTGAAAATGAAAGCAAAAATAGGAGCTTTCCTGTAGGAGTTAAATTAAACAAACATAAATATTTTCTAAATTATTAATAATAATTTGGTGTGAGGACACAGAAAAGCTTGAATTGTTATGCATTGCAGATAGGTATGTGAATTTGTATTACTGCTATAATCACTTTGGAAAAGCAAGTTGGTTGCAACCACTAAACTGATCAAAGATATAAAATGTTACCTAAGGGGCCGGGGAGAAAGCTCAGTAGAATAAGTACTTTCCTGGCAAGCGCAGGGTCCTGAGTTCAATCCCTAGTACTGAAAAAAAATGTTATCTAGCAATTCCTTCCTAGGTATGATAGTTGAACAAAATCCATGTATTCAAGTAATTATCAAAATAAATGCAAATGGTGTTTCTATTACTATATGAAACAGCCATAACTTGAAACCATGTATAGGCCACCAACGTTAGATAGAACAAATAAAATTCTTTTTTAAAATCCAAATAAGAATAAAGAATTTCTGGTACACTTCAAGAACATTAATGAATCACACAGACATAATACCAACAAGATATATCAATATATTGTATATTTATTTCACTTACATAAAGTACAAAGGCTGGTGACTGTAGTATATTATATAACTGGTAAAGATAATGTTTACTTTTGCAGATATATATTGACTGAGGTTTTTCTAGACTGCACACTTATGACTTATTCTCTGTGGAGTACAGGATATACTTCAATAAACTTTTAAAAGTTTCCTTAAGGCTTTAGTTAAATCATTATGACTATAGTTTTTATAAAGAGATACAAATGCAGAATGAGAGTTCCCAAAGCACAATTCCAACTCTACAAAGACTC
>NW_004524912.1:1164611-1181345 GCF_000260255.1 Octodon degus
ATAATAAAAATTGAGGTTCTAAAACAGAGACTTCCATTTCAAAATGCCATATGCAACAAAGTATATTCTGAGCCTTAAGAATAAGAATATGAAAAGAAAAGATGAAGAAATAAAATCAGATTTCTTAAATTAAAGCACAATTTAAAAATTCATTCCCTTATATGTTATTGTTCAAATAAGAAAGTATTGCATATAATAATGAAACAAAAAATAAAATGGAAAAATAGCATTTTAAGCGATCTCCAAAATCATAGATTATACCCTGCAGGTAAATCCAGCAAGCTGCCTGCTTTTGTAAATGAAGTCTTAATGTAATCCAGCTATATTCACTCATGTATGACGTATTATCTATATGGGTTTTATGGTATAGAAAAAGTTCATTAGCTGAGGCAGGAATGGAAGACCTATAAAGCTGGAATGTATTTATTATAAAAAAAATTATCAACTCATGGTTTTGCAATATCATGTTTTAAGTTTTAAACATTTTGAAGTGCTTTTGAAATCTCTAATAAATTAAAAATGTGGGAAAGGAGTTAAGATCTGGAGAAAAATAAGTGTTTCTGTCTTGCTTTCTTTTTTTAAGTGATTTGTTAGTTGATAATAATCTTTTTTTGTTTGTTTGGTTGGTTGGTTTGGTCTTTTTGAGAAAAGATTTCGTTACGCTGTTCAGGCTGGCCTTGAATTCACTTTGTAGCCCAGGCTGACCTCAAACTCATAGTTATCCTTCAGCCTCAGCCTCTCAAGTGCTGAGATTACAGGTGTGCTCCCTTATTTGTAAAATTCCTGGGTAAAATTTTTGGCAATGCTTCTATGCCTACTGATGCTCTATACCAAATGGAAATGATGGTAATTACTAACATTATATTTTTCCAAATTAATCACATTTAATTTTCATTATGATGTACAGTCATAATTTTAACTTTACCAGTGAAGAAAATAACATTTTAAATTTAAACTCACAACTAGAAAATATTTTATTGTTTCTTAATTTCACATTTTGTCAACAATTTCCTATAATGTATATTAAAATATTGTATGAAATGTTGCCATTTTCCTTCAAGGAAATTAATAGGAAAATGGTGTGGGTTAAGTACATTTGTGGTATTACGTTGTTTGGCACAATTTGTCACTATAAGATTTATAATGAAGAAATGAATTGATGGAAGTTCTGATAGGAGGATTCATTGCATAGCAAAATATTGGCTGAAAGGTACAACAGATTAATATGATTTCATAAAAAATCTGTAGTTTTCCTATTTTGCATTCTCTGTTACCTTAATAGATATGAATGAAGAGGACTTGTTTTATGTTCAACAGAGAGAGACTAGTGTGGAACCCAGGCTCCATGCTAATTTCTTCACTTAGTACATACATAATGAGCACTTACCAAGTGCTAGGGTCCCTGCTTTCTGTCAGACTACAGCAGAGTGGGTGACTATGTGGGGGAGCAAACGTAGTGTCTACAGTGACAAAATCATCTATTTATCATGGAACCAAAAAAAAATATGGGAAGCCAATATTGACTATTTAAAGAAAATGTTGGATGTTCATCAATAGCTCTTTCATGTGTAAAATATCACATAAATAACACAAGTCAGAGAGATCTACAGGCACTCCAGGAAGATTTTTGTAGTCAGAATTGAAGAATATGCAAAAGTTAGTGAGCTAGTGTAAAGGAATTAAAAATTTCTTAATTCTTGTATCTGTTTGTATGTGTGTATTATTGACTATTTGTGTTCCCCAGGAATACATATGTTGAAACCTAATCTCAGTGCAATGCTACATAAAGTTTGGACCTTTCAGAAATAATTAGATCATGACAGTGTACCTGTAAGAACAAGATAAATGCCTTTGTAAGAAGAGATCAAGAGACTCTCATGCTTTCTACTCAACATAAGAAGAGGCAACAATAATGACTTTCTGGAGATTAAGAGAAGTTTCTGCACCAAGAATTTGGTACTGTTATCACTCTGGTCAGATCCGGTCAAGTAAGCTGTCGTCAATGATTCATAATCCTACTTTTCCATTCTAAAACAAATCTGTAGCATTTAGAAAATTCTAATTTTCCAGATTTTTCTCAGAAAGAATGATCAGAATCAACTTCCAGGTAAAAAACACAGTAAGTTAATCCATTTACCATGAATGAACTTCCCACTTACTTGTTGTGAAGTAGCAGCCTACCACTTGTTCATTTTTTGTGGTGGTGTACCTACCATTCATAGTCATTTGTTCTTCATATGATGACTATGAACAAGATGGAACAGAAGAGGTGTCTCATTGTTTCATTGCTTCTTTTGTTATCCTCCTCTGTTAAATATCTGATTTTACTTTTACAACAACAAAAAATTAACAATATTTATTCTGAAAGGTCATTGTTTTGGGGGTTTTTGTTGTTATTTTTTAGGGAATGGTCTACAGGGTGTTCAGGGTCTCACTTAGTAGTAAGATCGGTCTCGTAGTGATCTGCTGTTTACAGCCCCCCAAGAGAATGGGATTACAGGTGCTTGCCACCACACTCAGTCTCAATGGCTGTCTCAGGGCGCCTGGCATGGCAAAAAGATAATTTTTTTGGTAAGTAGTAGAAATTAACTACTTCCAACACCATCTCTAGGGACACTTTGTAGTTTTAAACTGTGTTTTAGGAAAACATTTCCAGCAGTCTATGCAGGTTTATTGTACATGCTACATTATAGGAAATAATTGCATTATTACTGCAATGGATGTAAAATTCTTCTGCTGTAAACTTTGCAAGTGCCCTGAATGGTACACCTCCATAAACACAGCACAGTGCACAACACCTTTGGGTATAAAGTACATATGGGGGCCAGGGAGATGGCTCAGTAGAATAAGCACTTCCCTGGTGAGTAAGTGCAAAGGTATGAGTTGAATTCCTGGTTCCACCAGAGAAAATAGAATAAAATACACATGATCTTAAAGGCAAACCAGATATCACAGATACGGTCAGAACAGACATGTCATGAATTCAGCTGAGCTGTCCACCTCTGTCATGGTTTGTGTCTAGTTTTCCCCCAAAAGCCTCATGTAGCTATGGGGTAGACTTCTGAGTTTAAGACTAATTCTTGATCCAGTGCTGGGATTATGGATGTGAGAACTGCTGGGATTACATATATGAGGGCTATACCCACCCTGGGGTGGATAGACTGAGTACAACACAAATTAGACAGACTTGCTCTCTGTTGCCACTGCTGGCGTTACTCCTCTGTTTTGCCTTTGCTCTTTCCTTTTTTACCGCCATGAACTCCTGGCCTCTCCCATGTGGCATTCTGCCTTGGAGCCACGTGAATGTTGACTTAAACCTCCACAAACTGCAAGCTAAGGAAACCTTTCTTTCCTTAAGTTTGGGTGTCAAATATTTTGTGCCAGCAAGAAGAGAACAATAACTGAGTCGACCTCTCTTTATTATTTAATTTCCTTTAATTGTCATCCACAATGGGAGAGCAAAAAGCTGGTATTATTTTAGGATGACTTATGCAGATGCTAGTTCTTGACAGGCAGGATATTGGCTGCTGTGTTATAAATGCCTTAAGGTCTTATTCTTATAAACGTATTGAATTGTGTTAGGGTTAGTTCTCTTGAGAACCTCAAAACACAGACAACATGTTAATGACATGATTCACATTGAAAAAAAACCTTCTATTTTGTGAACTAAAGAGAACCAACCACCTTGTGCAGCAGAGTAATAAGCAGAAAACTATTTCTAACAACACGCTATGCATTTATCGTCTGTGTTCATATATATTCCAAGTAATTTGAAGCAGCAGTTTATTTGATATTTAAAAAGTTGCCTGTTCTCATAGCTCTTTAGTCACTGAAAACTGTTTTGTTTTCTTTTCTTATGCGTGACATTAATAATTTAGTTCTTGAAACATCATTTTGTAAGCAAATGTCTTTTTCCTGTTGTGGGTATAAAGATAGCTACACAAACACACATGTACACACACAAACTATTTGTGCACAAATAATAACTCCTGTACTACATGCATACTTCTGTATGCGCATGCTGAGTTCAGGTTTAGTGCCTGACTTTACACTTTTATTGAATATATTTAAGTTTTAATGAATTCAAACAAGTCTACTAAGCTATCAAATATTGGAATTAAGTGTCAGTTGTATTTTGGGATATAGGTCATAGCATTTCGTCATGGACCTAATGAGTAAATTAGGCAGTAACATCTAATAGGCTACTTTGATTTTGGGTATAGAATTGAAATAGTGTAACCTGAATCAGTATCTCAAAGTTAAAGGGTAAAGTTTCAGATAAGGGAGGTAGACAGGAGGAATATTTATTAAGAATAGTTCTCAAAAGTTGGGTGAAGACCTGAAAATAAGGTCTTTAGGTCACCAAATAATGACCAGGGCTCTGAATACTCCAATTCAAACTAAGGTCAACCTATAGAACTAAAACAAGCATACTTAAGGGGCTGGTGAGATGGCTCAGTGGTCTAAAGCACCTACTTAGAACAGGCTTAGCAAAGCACAGGGACCACGGTTCAATCCCCCAGCAACACAAACCTGCCAGCCCTGCCACCTGGTGGGCTGAGCTGCCCCCCCACACAAATAAATAAATAAAATTTAAAAAACAAAAAAAAAAAAAAAAAAAAACAAGCATACTTAAGCTACAAAAGGGCCTATGCAGTGTCGAAGCACAGGGCAAGTGCATGTCTTCAGACATCTCTCAGACTCTAACCTATCTAACTGGTTCATTAAAAGAACACAGTGAAAAGGAAAAATAAAAAATGTTCAAGATAAGTAGGACCACAAATCATTTTAAGATTCATCCATCACCTGCTTGGCCATGTTCTTTGCCTAGACCTTCACCTGGATGTTTTTCTTTTTCTTTCTTTCTCTTTTTTTTTTCTTTTTCTTTTTCTTTCTTTTTTTTTTTTTTGGAAGCAGGGATTGAACTCAGGCCCTTGGGCTTGCCAGGGAAGCACTTATTCCACTGCGCCATCTCCCCAGCCCTCTGGATGTGTTTTTCACCTGGTTCTTAACTCTTGACCTCAGGCTCCTTTTCTTTTGTCCATGATCAGGTGATCATGATTCTGTCTTAGATTTGGTCACTTCCTAGCTGCTTCTAGTCTCCTTAATGTGTCTGTCTACTATATCTCATAGGTATAGTACTTTTGGTAATACTTTTGTGTCACCAAAGTATCATACACTTTGTCATTATATATGTCATAGGTAATGTATGATAGTATCATAGTGTATGATACTTTGGTGACACAATTCAGTAATCTCCAAATATATATATATATATATATATATATTGAACTGAGGATTTTTTTTCTCTCTTTTTTTTTTAGCATTCTTTTTATTATTTTTTTTCTTTTTTTTCTACAGTTTTATTGATAAACATATAGCAATGAGACAGTTTCAAATCAAATCAGAAGTACAGTTTCAACAAATAATACACTGCATATATTCTTCTTAGTGGTTAATTGCTGTACAAGATGCGGACTTGTGATCCTATTTACAAACACCATGAGAACAAATCATTCCAGTCATTAAGACAATGCAACTATATATCTACCCCAACCACTTTGAATACACAGATACAGAATGGACATTCATCGGTGTACCCCATTTTTCCTAAGTTCCGTTACTGAATATTATAGCTGTGTAAACTCAGCAAAACATTCTAAAAGAGTCCAGTAGCCCATAATAGCATTGGGTCTTCTGTTTAACTGGCAATGTCAGAAATTATTGACCTGAGTCCCCCACAGCTTAACTTAACAGCATGGCTTTATTTCTTATATTTCATCTTCATACTTTTCTACTGGATGGTTAAGACCAAGGTAAAGCAGGACCTGTGCAACAAGAGTTGTAGCTTTTTGGTCTGAGAAGGTCAATGAAATGCCCTCAGGATTTGTCCTGAGATCCTGTACCTCATATTGTAGAACCTTTATCAGTGCAGCCATGTGGATGAGTCACGACCATTGCTTGGCCAATGTGCTCTCTGAAGGTCAATTAAGACTCAGGACATATGAGAACTTGTACTGTAACGTCATGTACCTCGGTAGTGTCCCAAATTTTCTGATCAAGAAGATTATGGGGCCAAAGAGGAAAGTGATCGATGACATAGAGTGGGCCTAAGGAGAGTCACATGGGGAGAAGACACTCTCTCAGGCTTTCACAGAGTGAACTGAGGATTGAACTCAGGCCCTTACGCTTATGAGGGAAGTGCTTATTCCACTGAGCCATCTTCCCAGCCCTCCAAATACATTTTTGTAGTTAGCAAAACTACATGAAAAAATAATATTCTACAGTTTATTTGACATTTTAGCATTTTGTATTCTTATATTTAGTTTTATGGTTGTACTATTTTAACAGTATTAAATTGTGTAAAATTTATCTTAATGTGTTGTAACACAGAGAACTTTTAACTTATCTCCTTCTACCAAGAAGAACCCATTTTAAAATTGTGCTGTGTAAGAAGACACTGTCCTGAGGATGCTAGCTGGAAATTATGTTATTTTATTTAGAAGTCTACAGTGCAGTTTAATGTGCTCAAATATTTGGTTAATCTTATAGCCAGTAAAAGGGTTACAGAAATGATTTAACTGATTGGTGGGTTGACAGATGCTCATGCTATGTGAATTGCCAAAATGATTGCACAGAAATTCCTGTCTTTTCAACAACAGGGTAAACATGCAACCAGATCTATAATTTACTTCATTTAGAATCTTGTCCCAAATTTATTACTTTGAACTAATTCTGTGATGAAAAATTAACTCAAAGTACTTGGTCTCCTGATTTTGTAGAAAAATTCAGCTCAACTTTAACCCTAGAATATGGTTTCAGTTGCCTTCAATGAAACTTTCATACAAGACTGTATCATTGCACAGCAAAAATAAAACTACAGGGAAATTAATACATTAATGGATGCTGCAAGTGTAGTTTAGATATGTTTGCACATACATAAAGAGATGTATATCAGAAATGCATCTCAAAATTATAATTCTTATAACATTATTCCTTGTAGGAATTTTGTCTTGATACCTGTGTTCATTACCTACTTCCTAAAAGAAAACTGATTATTACCAGAAGGCAGCTAATGAAGGTGAATCATCACATTGACTTAGGTTAACAGTGCATTTTCAAAGTAGATTTTTATCATAAAAGAATATTTCCAAAGTAGATTTTTCCAGATGTCATTAAATATGATAATATAGCATAGTTGTGATAATTCCTTAGTCAATAACCAACCTCAAGCCATTAAAAGTATATTAGAAAAACAGCATTAAAAATTCAGAAGTGTTGTTTGGATAATTCTGGCACACAAATTTAGAACTCTGTATAAGTTTTCATCAGTTTTTTTTTCTGCTACCACATACCAAGTTTCTTAAATAGAGGATTTTCTTTTAGTAGAGAAAAACACAACAAAATAACAACAATGATATGGTTTGTATCTAGTTGTGCCCCCAAACCCTCATGCAGTCATGGACTACCTTATGGAGTTTGTGATTGATTATTATGGCTCTGGATGCTGCACCTGCCCTGGGGCAGGTAATTTGTATTACAATGTAAGGAGAAAAGAGAAGCTAGCCAGCTCTCTAAGCTGCTGCCATTCACTTTGCTCTCTTGCCCTTTGCTGCTACCACGGAAAGTTGCTTTCTGGCACTCTGTGCCACTCTGCTTTGGAGCCAGCTGAGTATGGACTGAAATGTTCAGTAACTGTGAGCTAAAAAAACCCCTTTCCTTCCTTCATCTTGGGTGTTAGCTATTTGTCTCAGTAGTGAGAGAGGAGTAACTGAGACAAACAGCAAAATCTGTCATTTGTATTGCCAGACAAAGTGGTACATGGTTGTAATTCCAACACTTGAAAATCTGATGCAGGAGCATTGCTGCCAATTGGAGGACAACCTTGGCTATATTCTGAGTTCAAGGCCAGCCTGTACTACACAGTAAAACCTTGTCTCCCAAAACAGCAAAACTAAGACAAAAACAAAAATAATCTGTCATTCCTTTGGGACAAAAACAGAAAAAAAGTAGAACCAAATCCCTCAAATCTAAATCCGTATACTAACAGAGCTTTGGGGTGAAAATTTTCAACATCTATGAGAAAATAACTTACAACCAAGATTGTTATGTGCTGCAAAACTCTGTTTCAAAGTTAATGGAAAAGTAAAATACTTCCATGGCATAGAAATACTAAAGATGAACAATCTGAGACTAATAGGCATCAAGGAGAAAGAATGAGTCAACACAAATGACATTAAAAACATATGGGCAGAAGTAATAGCAGAAAACTTCCCAAAAAGGAGGAAACAATCTGACTTTCAGTAACTGAAGCATACAGAATGCCAAGTAACCTCAACCCAATTAAAAACACACTGAGACATATAATAATCAAGATCCCAGAAATTCAGCACAAGAGTAATATCCTAAAAGCTGCTACAGAAATGAAACACATCACATTAAACAGAAAACCCATAAGAATTATGGCCGACTTCTCTTCACAAAAAAATGAAGGCAAGAAGAGCATGGAGACCTTAACACCCTGTTATCCCCAAAAGATAGATCAAGGAGACAAAAGCTTAGCAAAGAAATAACAGAACTGAACTACAAATTGAAAGAAATGAACTTATTCAACATACTAAAAGTGAGAAGAAGGAAACAGATCATATTTAAACATCATATTTAAAAGAAGATTCATTGGAATTATGGCAGAAATACTAAAGAAATTCATGAGACCCAAACCAACCCTACAAATTATATTAAAAATGTTGTAGACAGAGATCAAAATGACTAAACTCCAGGAACAACAACAGGAAGAAACCACCATGCTAGAAGACAAACAGCTAAACACAGGAAAAGGATGGTTCTTCCACAGGAAAATAACATGAGAAAGATAAGCCTATACACATCATTTATAATCACAAATGTAATGGACTCAATTCACAAAAAAATAACCAGACTAGCAGAGCAGATCAAAAAACAAATCTAGGGTCCCATCCCAGCACGGGTGAGACCCTCTTCCACTCCCTTGGAAATGCCCCAACACTCCACAGCACCACCCCAATCCAGGCCACCAGGTAAGAAATCTGCCACATTCTAGGGACCTCCAGATCCAGTCTTAGCCAAGGCTCAGTGAGTGTGTGGGAAAGCTTCTGGCTAACCTGCACCACTGGGACCAGCCAGTCTCAGCCCAGGTGCAGAGTGGGTGAGACCCTCTTCCATCCCCTTGGGATTCCCCCCATCACTCGGCAGCACCACACCACACCCTGCTTGCCCAGTGAGAAATTCTGACACCTTCTGGGGACCCCCAGATCCAGTACTAGCCCAGGCCTGTTGAGTGTGAGGGAGAGCTACCTCTACTGCCTACTTCACCTTGTCCCCTTCAGACTCAGGTCAGGCCTGGCATACAGGCCTGTGGCGAAACGCTGCAGCTGCAACCCCTACAGAGAGAAGGGGACAGAACCACTCAGCTAGTCGAGGAACAGAACATTGTGAGAGGGGCACAACAGATTCACTCACAAGGGCAGCAGCATGAAGGAGCTGGGCACAGCAGCCAGACCCAAGCCAGGCACAGCTGGATAAATCCAAACTTTGTAGATATGCACCTGAACTTCAGTAGGTGCTAAGGTTATAACTGCACCAAAGCTCTACAACAAGGTCAGAAGGCAGAGCTACACAAAATGACAATGAGAAGGAGCAAAATGCAATCTCAGAAACCAAGCCCACCCATAATAAGTATAGAGCACACTAACACAGAACAAATTGAGAATCACACAGCTGAAATCAATAAATCAATGGCTTCTGAAATTAAGAAACAGCTGAAGAAAGGTATAGAGGAACTTAGAATGGAAATGAAAACAGAAATCCCTGAATTAATAACATCTGCAGTAAAGAATCAAATGCAGAAACATATGGAGGAAACCCAATGCCCACGCAGAACTAGCTCCGCTCAAATGTATGAATTAATAGTGACAATTGTAAATAACCAACAGCTGAAAGTCATAGAGGAACTCAGAGCAGAATTCTTTTCAAAAAAAAAAAAAAAAAAAAAAAGAATTCTTTTCTACTAGAGCAGCTCAAATGTATATGAATTACTAGCAGCGATAGTAAATAAGCAACAGCAGAAAGTTATAGTGGAACTCAGAGCAGAATTTTCTGAAATAAGGAAAGAATTCTCGAAACTCATAACACCTGAAATAAAGAATCAACTACAGAAGCAGAGGGAGGAAACACAATCTGAAAAAAAAAATAAATAACAGCTTCTAAAGAAGACATTGATAAAAAAAAATGTAGGCGATTAGAAAAATGACGGATTCCTTGAAAGAGCAATACAGGAAATAGATCGCATGAAGCAGAGTCAAAGAGATATAGAGAAATTTAAAATCTCAATCACAAGTTGCAAAACCATTTATGTGAAAGTGAAGACAGAGTTTCAGATCTTGAAGATGCTAGTGCAGGTAGTGAAAAGGTAAGAAAGGATCTCTTACAAACAACCATCATGCAGTAGAAGATAATCCATCACCTACAAGATAATTCAAAGATTAGCAATGTGAGACTAATAGGAATCAATGAGAAAGAAGAAGTCAATACAAATAACATTTAAAAAATGAGCAGAAATAAAAACAGAAAACTTCCCAAATATGAGGAAACAATCTGACATTCAGTAACTGAAGCATACAGAATGCTAAGTAACCTTAACCCAATTAAAAACACACCGAGACATATAATAATCAAGATCCCAGAAATTCAGCACAAGAGTAATATACTAAAAGCCGCTACAGAAAAAAAAACCACATCATATTAAACAGAAAGCCCATAAGAATTATGGCCGACTTCTCTTCACAAAAAAATGAAGGCAAGAAGAGCATGAAGCAGAGAACATGAAGTCCTCTATGAAAACAATTTCCAGCCCAGACTACTATACAGTGCAAAACTCTCTTTCAAGTTTGATGGAGAAGTGAAATACTTGCATGACGAAGAACAACTAAAGAATTTCATGATGACAAACCCAACCCTGCACAAGCTCTTGAAAAATGTTCTAGAGAGAAACCAAAATGACCAGAACTCCATGAATGAGATCAGTAGCAACCAAGTAAATAGAGCAAACAAATAATCACAGGAAAAAAAGGAGTAAATGACAACAGGTAAACAATATGTCAATCGTTAGTCAGTGCATCTCAATTCTAACCATCAATATAAATGGACTGAATTCACCGAATAAGAGAAATAGACTGGCACAGTGATTTGGGAAAGAAAATCCCACAATATGTTGCATAAAAGAAACACATTTAACTAATAAAGACATTCATAGGCTGAGAGTCAAAGGATGGAACACAATAATACAAGCTCAAGCACCTCATAAAAAAACAGCGGTAGTACTCCTATTCCCAGATAGCCTCAACTTCAAACCAATAATGATCAAGTGAGATAAAGAAGGCCACTGTATACTGGTTAGGGGAAAAATTGAAGAGGAAGAGGTAACACTCATAAATATGTATGCATCAAACACAGGAGCACCCAACTATATAAAGCAAATCTTAATGGACATGAAAATTCTAATATCCAATACCACAATCTTAACAGGAGTCCTTAACACCCCGTTATCCCCAAAAGAGAGATCCGGGAGACACAAACTTAGCAAAGAAATAACAGAACTGAACTAGAAATTGAAAGAAATGGACTTGGTGGACATATACAGAGTGTTCCACCCAAACACAGCTGAATACATATTTTTCTCAGCTGCACTTGGGTAATTTTCTAAAATAGACAACATGCTTATCCATGGGTCAGGCTTAAGTACATGCAAGGAAACAGAAATTATCCCATGAATATTATGTAACCACAGTGCAATGAAGCTGGGAATAAATGACAAAAGAAACCAGGAAAAATCCCTAAATACATGGAAATTAAACAACACCCTACTCAGCAACCAATGGGTCAAAGATGAAATTAAACAAGAAATTCAACAATATCTACAACTCAATGGAAATTCAAACGCAACTTATCTGAATTTATGGGACACTATGAAAGCAGTTATCAGAGGAAAATTCATACCTGCTAGCTCACACATTAGCAAAACACAATGGGAACAAATAAATACCCTAATGCTGCACCTTCAACAACTAGAAAAGGAAGAGCAAACCAAATCCAGAGCCCAAACACGGGAGGAAATCATAAAGATTAGAACAGAAATTAATTCAATTGAGACAAAGAAAACAATTCAAAGAATTAAAAACGCAAAAAGCTGGTTCATTGAAAGTTTGAATAAAATCAATAGGCCCCTGGCTACCTCATCAAAAACAGGGAAGAAAAAGTTCAAATACTAGCAATAAGGAATGAAAAGGCTATAATTACCACAGGCCCAGTGGAAATTCAGAAGATTGTCAATAGCTGCATTGAGAATCTTTACTCTCACAGAATAGAAGACACAGAAGGAATGAACAGATTCCTAGAAAGGTACAAAATACCACAAAGGAATCAACAAGATATAACCACTCTCAATAGGCCAATAACAGCCAATGAAATACGAGATATAATGAAAAACCTACCATGAAAGAAAATTCCAGGTCCGGATGGATTCACAGCTGAATTCTACAGAAAATTTATAGAGGATGTAGTCCCTATACTCCTCAAACTCTTCCATGAAATTGAAAAGGAAGCAGTCCTCCCAAAATCATTCCTGGACACAAGTATTACACTGAAACCAAAACCAGGGAAAGATGCAACTAAGAAAGAAAACTACAGGCCAATCTCCCTAATGAACAGAGATGCAAAAATCCTCAATAAAATCCCAGCAAGTAGAATACAACAAATCATAAAGAAGATCATACATCATGACCAGGTAGAACTTATCCCAGGGATGCAAGGGTGGTTCAATATTTAAAAATTCATAAATGTAATATACTATGTCAATAGAGTGAAAAATAATAAACACATGATCATCTCCATTGATGCAGAAAAGGCTTTTGACAAAGTCCAACACTCATTTATGTTCAAAGTCTTACAGAAAATTGGAATAGATGGCCTCTATTTCAATCTGGTAAAAGCCATTTATGAAAACCCTACAGATAACATAATTTTAAATGGAGAAAAACTGAAATCTTTTACTCTTAGATCTGGTACAAGACAAGGATATCCTCTATCACCACTCACATTCAATATAGTTTTAGAATCATTAGCTAGAGCCATTAGACAAGAGAAAGAAATGAAAGGAAAAAAAATGGAAAAGAAGTTATATTGTCATTATTTGCAGAAGATGAGATACTTTACTTGGAAGCCCCAAAAAGCTGCATCAAGAAGCTACTAAAATTAATACAGAAATTCAGTAGCATAGCAGGTTATAAAGTCAATACCCAAAAGTCAATAGCATTTCTCTACACAGATAGCAAACACACTGAGAGGGAAATTATAGAAACAATACCTTTTACAATAGCACCGAGGAAACTGAAATACCCTGGAATTCATCTAACTAAAGAAGGCAAAAATCTTTTCAAGGAAAATTACAGTACTCTTAAAAAAGAGATCGTAGATGATTTCAGAAAATGGAAAGATATTCCATGCTCCTGGATTGGAAGAACCAACATTGTGAAGATAACCATACTCTCAAAATTGCTGTACAGATTTAACGCACTCTCTACCAAAATACCACCAACATACCTCTCAGAGCTACAGAAGTCATTCCTAAACTATTTTTGCAAGGCTACTATGATAAAATCAGCATGGTACTGGCAACAAAATAGACCTGAGGATCAATGGAATAGATTAGAAGTCCCTGAAGCCCCTACAAACACACTCAGCCAAGTTATATATGACAAAGGGGCCAAACATACTCACTGGAATAAAGATAGCCTCTTTAACAATAGGTACTAGAAAAACTGTCTCTCTACATACCAAAAACTAAACTTGCCCTAGGTCCATCACCATGCACTAAGTTAAAGTCAAAAAGGATTAGAGATCTAAACATTAAAACAGAGACACTAAATCTCCTGGAAGAAAAAGTAGGAGGAACTCTTGAAGACATAGTGGAAGCAAAGAGTTCATGAACAAAAATCAAATCGCACAGGAAACACTTGAAATAATTAAAAACTGGTACCTGCTCTTACTGAGGAGTTTATTCATGTCAAATAAATTACCAGCAAAGTGAAAAGACAACCCAAAAATTTGGAAAAAATCAAGACAAAATGTACTCAGACAAAGGTCTGCTCTCTAGAATTTATAAAGAACTAAAAAACACGAGGGACCCAAATATTAAAGACCCAATCCAGAAAGGGGCATCTGAGATGAATACAAACTTCTCAGAGAATGAAATTGACAAAGCGAATAAATATATTAAAAATGCTCCATATCACTAGCCATCCATGAAATGCAAATTAAAACAATATTGAGATATCATCTCACCCCCAAAGGAATGGCTATCATAAAGAAATCAAGCAACAACAAATGTTGGAGAGGCTGTGGGGAAAAAGGAACCATTCTCCACTGCTGGTGGGAATGGAGACTGGTACAACTATTATGGAAATCATTGTGCAGACTCCTTAGAAAAGTTGGATTGGAAATCCCATTTAAACCAGCTCTTCCTCTCCTGGGAATTTCCTGGAGGTTCTGGAAACATCATATCATAGGGATATATGTGTGCCTATGTTTATAGCAGGACAATTTGTGATAGCCAAATCTTGGAGACAACCAAGATGCCCATCACCTGAGGAATGGATGAAAAAGATGTGGTATTTTTATACAATGGAGTATTACTCAGCTATAAAGAACGATAAACTCGAAGCCTTTATATTGAAGTGAATGCCACTTGAAGACATACTCATAAGTGAAATAAATTAGACACACATATGTAAATATCATATAGTTTCCCTAGCATAAGAACTCAAAAGAAGAAATACAAATAGAAAGGTATAATACAAGTAAAAGGAAAGCAAGAACTCGAGGATGAACTAATTCAGAGAAGGAAAGGAGAAGAGCTAGGAAACATGACAGTGACAAGCCATACAGTTATATGTAGAAGATGGGCAAGGCAATAATCCTGAGAATCTCCAGAAAATTCTTGAATCTAGCTATTAATTGGAAAGATTCTCACCCTGACTAACTATATATACCGACACTTGTGAACTAAGCAACTGCACTGAAGATGACAATCTGTAATAGTTGGTTCATGCTTGACGTGCCTCTAATTCTGATCTTCAGAATATGGGCTGCTTGTCGTGATATGCTTGTCATGATATGCTAGTTGCTGCTGGGCTGTTGCTTGTGTAGATGATTGTTCAAAAGTAGGGGGTGGTGAATGAAGGCAGGAGACAGGAAAAGGAATGTTGTGGTACTGTCCTTCAAGGTTGTATATGGTTAGATTTTTGGACTTACATGTAAACATAAGAATTATATAATTCTTTGTGACTATTTTTAAAATATATACTAATTTTTAAATGTTTTTTTCATCATATTCTGTAGGGACTTAAAGTTCAACATGTCTATACTTGATGAAAAATACCTGTTCCATGTTATGCCTAAGATGTTTCATATTCAGACAGATAGTGGGTTTAAGCTTAACAGCCTAGGTAGAAAATAATAACGATAAACTTCTCTTCTCGAGGGTTAACAACATATGTTTGCAGACCAAAATTAGAGAAAAAGGAGGGCCTCAAAGAATGTCAACATTTTGGCTCTAGCCTTCCAAGGTCAGTTAAGACTCAGGACATATGAGAACTTGTACTGTAACGTCATGTAACTCGTAGTGTCTCAAGTTTTCTGATGAAGGAGTTTATGGGGCCAAAGAGGAATGTGATCAATGATGTATCATGTGCCTAAGGAGAGTCACATGGAGAGAAAACATTATCTCAGGCTTTCACAGAGAGCACATTGTCCAAGCAATGGCCGTGACTCATCCATATGGATGACACTGACAAAGGTCCTACAATCTGAGGTACAAGATCTCAGAATACTTCCTGAGTGGATTTCACTGACCTTATCAAACCCAAAAACTACATCTCTTGTTGCATAGGTCCTGCTTTACCTTGGTCTTAACCATCCAGCAAAAAATTATAAAAACAAAGTATAAGAAGTAAAGCCATGGTGTTATGTTGAACTGTAGGGGAATCAAGTCAACAATTTCTGACATTGCCATTGAAGTGGAAGACCCAATACTATTATGGACTACTGGACTCTTTTAGAATATTTTGCTGAGTTAATACAACTATAATATTCAAATAACGGAACTTAACAAAAAACGGGTGTACAGATGAATGTCCATTTTGTATCTGTGTATTCAAAATGGTTAGGATAGATATATAGTTACATTCGCTTAATAAATAGAGGAATTTGTTCTAATAGTGTTTGTAGAAAGGATATCATGTCTGCATCTTGTGCAACAATTAACCACTAGGAAGAATGTATGCAATGTGTTAATTATTGAAACTGTCCCACCAATTTGGTTTGAAATTGTCTCTTTGCTATTTGTTTCTCAATAAAATTATGGAAAAAATAAAAAGAAAAAAAGAATTTCTTTGTCATCATTACTGATTTCAACTCATATTATTTTTTCTTAACTTTTTTAATGCTTTCTAGAGTGCTGTTCAAACCACAGTTTCCATCTGTACACACTCCCTTATTTCATCTACATGCGTGTATTTAAATCTTACCAATGTACCTGCTGAGGCTTCAGAACTTTAAAAACTTATTAGTATATGTTTTCAGTGCATAATGACTGCATTCATTGTACGGGATTGTTACACGGTCTTTTTTTTTTTTTTTTTT
>NW_004524912.1:1185990-1198576 GCF_000260255.1 Octodon degus
GGCCCACGCTGCGCCTGGGCTGGGACTGGTCCCGCCGGCGCAGGGTAGCAGGAAACTCTCCGCACACTCACCGGACCTGGGCTAGGACTCTACACGGTCTTAACCTATTTCATTTCTCATCCTTTTTACCCTTTTCCCCAATTTCTTTTTATTTTTCCATCATCAGATGCATGTATCTCTAAAATCTTACAAAATTCATTATTATATCTGTATCAATCCATCTATCTATCTATCTATCTATCTATCATCTATCTATCTCTCTATAACTAGACTAATAGGCCAAAGAATGTGTAGAACATGTAAGACAATTGTACCAGGCAAAGTATACTTTTAGGGACATAATCTACACTGAATACCTATAGCATTTTCTCATTATCATATATATATGTATATATATATGCATATATATATATTTATATATATGTATATATAGTCATGTTTTATTTTACATAAGTGTGTGTATATATATACACATATATATATATATGTTTTTCATATTAAAGACACCCAGCATTGTGTTTGAACGTTTGAATGAGGTGTATCCGTTTTCCTACATATGACTCAATATTATCCTTTTTATGGCAAGGCAGCATTTTATTGCATATAAATACATATTTTATCTATTTTTATGTGTATGTAGGCCATCTCCAATACAGAGCTATTATGAATTCCTCTGCTACAAATATGAGTATGTATACAGACCTGTGGTGTGATCTCTTTGATTCTTTGACTCTTATAGCTGAGTCAAGTGGAGTTTCTAACTTTACTTTTCTGAGGAATTTCTGTATTTTTTTGAATAATGTTTGTATGAGTTTATAGCCCCACCTATGGTGGAGAAATATTCTTTTCTACCTACAGTCTAGCTAATATTTGTCATTGGTTGGTTTCTTGAGGGTAGCTATTCTTTTTAGAATAACATGGAATTAAGTAATGAGTGATATTGAATATTTTTCATATATTTATCAGTCATTTATATTTCTTAATCTGAAAAGTGACTATTCAATTCAGATTCTTATTTTTAATTCAGTCTTTAAATTTGGAGCATAGATCCAATATTTTGAGTTATTTATGTATTCTTGATAATAACCAATGTCTGAGGAATAGCTACCAAATATTTTTCAATTCTATAGGTTGTATTTTTAATGTATTAGTGGTTTCCTTTGATGTGCAGAAGCTTTTTGATTGGATATGATCCCATGTATTGATTCTTGGTATTAATTCTTATGAAAATAGAATTTAGCTCTGTAGAATAAGAGTTTGGGTCCTGGGTTCAATCCCTTGTACCACAAAAAATAAATAATAATAATAATAATAATAATAATTCTGAAGTCTTTCCTTATGCTATTTTTTATCTATTTTGTCTTCCTGCAGACTGTGTTTCTACATAGATCTTCATTTTTAATCATTTTGATGTTATATTAGTGACTGATGAGAAGTACAGATCTAGATTCTCTATCTTTGGCATGTGGATAGCCAGCTTTCCCAGATAACGTTTTAAAGAGACTATATGTGCTCTATCAAGAGGATTTGGCACATTTGCCCACAATGATATAGCCAAATGTCCTGGAGTTTTTTCTGTATTTTCTGTTGTGCTATATCTTAGTTATTTTCCTTATTGCTGAGACAAATTACCCAACACCCAAGGTTAGAGGAGAGAATGTTCATTTATCTCACAGTTTGTGGAGGTTTCAGTTCAGAATTAGCTGGCTGGAAAGCAGGGTAGGACATGAAAGAGGAGCATCAGTACACAGACACAGAAGACAATAAAAGCAGCAAGAGGAAGGTGAGAGAAACAAGCCTTTCTGACCCTTTTATTTTATTCAGATTGTTGGGAATGGGTGGTGGAAATTGGACACAAGGGACTGATTGACCACTCACTCACCCTGAATCCCAGCATTGCACCATGAATCAATCACAGATTCTAGATTCAGCGTCTAAAATAGCCTGTGAAGAAGTCTTATGACCATAGAGGTTTTTATGGAGGATATAGACACAAATTGTAACATGTTCCATTTATCCACGAGTCTGTATTTTTTGATGTTGGTATTTTCTTTCTTTCTCTGTCTCTTTTTTCTTTCTTTTTTTCTCTTTCTTTTTTTCTTTCTCTTTCTTTCTTTCTTTCTTTCTTTCTTTCTTTCTTTCTTTCTTTCTTTCTTTCTTCTTTTACCATCCTTTTGCTATTACTGCTCCTGTGACTGTGTTAGCCCCTGCATTGCCCTAACTGTTCAAAATTACTTTTGCTGCTCTAGGTTTCTCCTGGTTCTGTATGAATTTTAGGATTGCTTTTCCCATTCTTCAAGAAGTATTATCATATTGTGATTGTGGTAAATCCATGTAAGAATTTTGTAAGTATGATCATTTTAACTATAATTTCTTTCACTATCTAGGAGCAGGGCCTATCTTTGCATTTTCTGATATTGTCTCCAATCTCCTTTTTTCAGAGGTCAAGTAAAAGACCTCTGAAAAAAGGAGTTAGGTTAATTCCTAAACATTTCATTTTTTCTTGATGCTATTATAAAGAATATTGTTTTTCTAATTCTACTCCCAGTGAGTTTCTTAATGAATTTTTATCCTGTTACACCCTAGAATTTGGACATTAGCTCTAGGAGTCTTTTGTTGTAGTTTTTGGGATTTTCTATATAGTGGATCATGTCATCAGGTAATAATTATAATTTAAATTCTTCTTTCCTTATTCATATCTCTTTTATTTATTTTTCTTGATTTATTGTTATGGTAAATATTTCAAGAAGTGATAAAAGTGAACATCCTTGTCTTGTTCCTGATTTTGGGGAAAAAAAATGTTTCTCTACATTTAGTATGATGTTGGCCTTTGATGTGTCAGAGATAGTTGTTTTTGTTTTTTATTTTTTTTTCCTTTGGTTGAATCAGAGATTGAACTCAGACCTTTGTGCTTGTCAGGGAAGTACTTACTCTACAGAACCATCTCTTTGACCCCAATCAGAGACAGTTAGTATCAGGTTTGTATGAAGGCATTACATTCCTATTTTCTTCAGCATTTCTTTTATTGTGAATGGATTTCTCAATAATGTTTCTGCATCTAGTGAGATAGTTGATCACACAATTTTTGTCCTAGTTTCCCTTATGAGGTGCATCACTTTTGTGGCTTTGCATATGTTGAAGCAATGTGCATCACTGGAATGAACGAAGCTACTTGGTCATGATATATGTTCTTTTTGATGATTTGCTGAATTCTATTTTCTAGAACTTTACTAAGAATTATTTTATATATGTTCAATAAAGATATTGACCCATTGTTCTTTTTTGGTTGGATCCTTTTCCAGTTTTAGAGTCAGGAGGATATTTGGTTCCAGCATCAACAAAGCTCTGTATAAAAACTGAAATAATAAAACATGACAAACAACACAGTACAATCATGCTAACAAAATGCCTTCCAAAGCCTGCTCTCCTGTGAAGCATATCCAGCGAGCATGAAGGGGTAGAATAGCATAAACAACACACCTGAACTACTGAAGGGTATACCAGAGGAGGTTAAAAAAAACACATCAAAGAGATGCTCAGTTGAATTATACAAGATATAACTAAATGTATAATAGAAGTGATAAAAGAACAAGGTGCAGGAGCTCCATGAAGGCACTAATAGTCTACTAGACACACGAGTATATAAAACATGAATGATAAGTTCACCAAAAGGTAGATACGGTAAAAAGCCTTCAATCAGAAATCCAATAAATTATAAAAATTTTATTGATAGAATGGGCAACAGAACAGAGCAATGTGAGGGTACAATTTCAGGACTAGAAGACAATGATGTCTTCAAAAATGATCTACTTCTAAAAAGATATTTTATCAGCAAAAGAAAATAAAAATTAACCCAACAAATTTTACATGGCACAAAGAACACTAAACTAAGAATAATTGGAACAAATGAAAAATCATAACAAAGTGCAAATGTAATAAAGATGTGTTCACAGAAGTGATGGCAGAAAACTTCCCGATTATAGGGAAGAAAATAACATATAGTTAGGTGTCACATGTAGAACTCCAAAAAATGTGACCAAAGAGAACATTTTGGTGCCACTTTATACTTAAATTTCTAGAATTCAATAACGGAGATAAAATTTTATAGCTCTTAGAAAAAGAAATCCAATTACATGCAAAGGTAAAACCCATTAGAATAACAGTAGACTTCTGTACACAAACCTTAAAGGTCAAGATGGCTTGCAGTGAACTGTTTCAAATCCTGAAAGATATCATCTATGAAGCCAGACTCATAAATATTGCAAATTTTCCTTTAAAGTTGATGGACAAATAAGATGTTTCCATAACAAGAAACACTTCAAGAAAGTCATGATTATCAATACATTATTAACAAAAATTCTCAAGGATATCCTAGAAAGACACATGAAGCCAACAATGTCAATAAATTGAAGAGTAGATATACTTATCAGGAAAAGCAGCTAAATAAAATGTGTGTGGAGGCGGTGAGAAAATCATCAATAGGAAAGTCATGCATTCACAGAAACAAGTTAATTCTTCTCACTAAGGACTCTTGGTATGAATGGTGTTAATTCCTCATTGAAAGACACAGATTGGCAGATGAAACAAGTAAAAAAAATCCAATAATGTGAAGCACATTTTATCCAAAAAGATATTCCCCAATTAAAATTCAAAGGGTGGAAAACAATATTCTATGAAGTAAAAATTCATAAAAAGCAGAAGCTGCTATTCTAATTTCAGACAAAGTGGATTTTCATTTAAGATTTATATGAAGAGACAAAAAGTCACTAAAGTTAACAAAAAATGTATTACTACTATATGCACACCTAACTTAATAAAATAAAAAGATAAGTTAATGAACATGAAAAATCTAATAAACACCAATACATGGAGATTCTCAAAACCCCACTGTCACAAAGGCACAGATCATTTGGATAAATCCAACAAAGAAATGTCACAATTGAAAAAATTTTCAAACATAGAGATTTTAAACTCTAGAGTATTTCATCCAACAATAGAAGACAAATTTTTCTCAGCAGCACATAGAATTTTCTCCAAATTATAACATATACTACCCAATAAAGCAAGCTTAAGTAAATGAAAAAAAAATAGCATTATTCCATTTATATGATCAAGTCATTGAGCAATGAAACTAGAATCCTATTGCAAAAGAAACCATGTAAGGTATACAAATACATGAAAATTACACAACCTTTTGAATAATCAATGTATTATGGCTTAAAATAAAAAAGAAATTAGATAGTGTCTACATTTAAATAACAATGTCCATACATCCAACTGGATCCTATAGGACACAATATAGCAGCCCTAGGAAAGAAATTTATTGCAGTAAATTTCCATATCAAAAAGAACATGATCAAATGAATAAACTGATGATGATGTCAAGATCATAGGCAAACAAAAATAAGCAAAATCCAAAACTAACAATGTGAAAATAAATTTAAAAGATAATCGCAGAAATTAATGAAATTGAGACAATACAAAAAGTCAATGAGTCAGAGATTTGGTTCTTTGGAAGATTAAACAAAATAGACAAACCCTTAGTTTATTGTTCATGAGCAAAATTACTTGATGAATAATAATTTGGCTGGATAGATTTATTTAGCATTTTTATACTATACATAGTTAATCTTTCAAAAATGAGGAAAGAAAAGAAGATAATCTATATAATTTTAGAAATGAGAAACAAAATGTTAAAATCCAGAGGATTACTAGTAACTACTTTGAGAAACAATACGCCAATAAAATGAAAAATGCAGAGAAAATGGGTAGCTTTCTATATACCTATGAACTACCAAAGCTGAATCAAGAAAATATAAAAATCTTCAATTAACCAATACCAGTTAATTCATTCACTGCTAAATTCAACAGGAAAGTTGGAGATCTAATGCTGGAACTCCTCACATTCTTTAATGAAATAAAGGAAGTAGAATGCCACTCTTAAATTGATATATCTTGTTTGGAATCAAAACTGAATTGAAGACAAAATCATGTACTTTCTGTCTTCAGTTTTGTGATGAATAAGCATTTTCTAGTGTAGTAACTAGTCCAAAACTAAGTACCTAGAAACTGCTCACCCCATAGTAGTGTTATAATTTGATTCATAGTTCATAGTTATTCTTATTAATATATGTATAGTCCACAAGGGCACACATCATTCTGTGACAGAAGTAATTCGAACATCAAGAAAGATACAGCAACAATACTTGGTGAATAGATTATTTAGTCCTTTTATCTTATGCTTAGTTATTTGAAAAAAAAATCAAAGAAAAAAAAACTTTAAAAATATTTTCTGTCAGATAATTTAGAAGTAATGTGGGAGTAGTAACTCATTTACATCTATAGTCATATACATTTACATCTAAAATTACATGATTGACTGAATAACAAATGACTCCCTTATATGCATTAATAGTTTAATAATTAATAAGGCCAAATGTAATTAAACTTAACTATATTGAAGGTCCAATATTATTTATTGCTATCACTCCTCTATAGCAAGTTTTAGTATAATGCCACTTTTACCCCCTTTAACATTAGAGCTGTTATAATAGTTTACATAGAACAGAAACATAATTGATCTATATAAACATTTTTAAGGAACAGTTCTTTACTTGTAAATAATGTTTTCTTGTTTCAGAAAGGCTAGATTTATTGTAAAATTTATTTTTTAAAGAAAAAATTATCTCTTCTTGAATTTTTAAGATTCCTTTCCTCAAATGTCATACATACCATATCAAGTGATTTAAAAATTTCGAATTTTCAAGATTCAGTGTTAAAAGAATTTTTTTTAGGTTTGAGAATATTTAACCTAGCACTTCATAGTGTAGGATTTACCTGTGAAAATATTTTACTAAAATCTTTTCCTTAAACTGAAATTTATCTACATGTAACACAATATAGACAAATTAAAGAATAAAAATATTAAATTTTAGTTTTGTTATTTTTATTTCATAACCATAGGATACTAAATATGCAAAAACCTGAAAATAGAACTCTAGAGACTTAGATAACTTTAAGCCAAGTAACATATGTCTTGAGAAGTTGACTGCATGATCTGTTTATAGAAAGCACAATTATCTTGAGAGTTTAACACAGTAAAAACATTCTATATCAAACTGAACAAATTCACAAAGGTACCCATTGGTCCAGATAGATGATTTTCCTTTAAAAGTCAGTTCAGAAAAAAGAGAAACTTAAGACAGATATAATTGAAAATCTGTACTATAATAGTATCTGTTCGAAAAGAAATGTGAACAGTATTTTTCATATTATTAAACTCATTACATGAATAGAATGAGAACCTTTCTGAGGCTTTTAATCATTGTCAAAACTTAAGTAATTGATTTTATAATTCTTAGTATATTCCTTGATTAACCAGAAAGAGACATATTCAACTTATGGATTTTGAAGTGAATTGTCTTATTTCCCTTGTCTGGTGCCCTGTATCACTTTTTATGAAGGCATAAAGAGAAGAGTTAGCTGGTTAAAGTTATGTACACATCACTCAGTGTCTTATTAGGTTATTATTTCTACAAGTTATATTAGATCTATTTTTTTAATTCAAATATAACATTTAAAAAATGAACTGAAATACTTCACATTGCTGAATACTTTTCTGTAAAATTTCTAACACACACACAATAAGAATTGGGTTGTGTTATTTGTATGCATCAAATCCACACAAGAAATGTAACCATTGTGCATGTAAAAATATGCAAAATTAAAAGTATGGGAATAATGAAAGTGGGCAGTCCTGAGGGAAGGAAGGGAAAGAGATAATAAAAGGAATTTAGATGTGGTATGTACATGTACCAATGTCCCACCAGGAATATAAACATCATGTACCACACACATGTATTAATAAACTAAGAAAAGTCTAATAAAAATAGCTCTGGTGTAGTTGCCATAATTTAAGCATGGTCATACTCTAGAGAGCCTAGGGTATACATTTTCTTTTAAAATAATTGGAATATTTTCACATACTAACCGCATCTTTCTCAGACTTACAGTTTCCTGCAGGTTATATTTTCTATGGATTGCATTTTGATAATTATTAGGATTAAGTGAAGGTGGTCAACACAATTTAGATGAACAATGCCAGAACCACACTTTAGACATAGTAATCACTTCACACTTAGTCTTTGATTACTGTTTCTAAGGTTCACAATAGCAACAAGAACATAATATTTTAGCATCATATTTCTTAATATTTTGGTGGTACATTGAGATGATTATTGAGGCCGAATATTTCTATAGGTTGTTTCCATAGATGCTGTCAAAATGGACTCTGCCTCTCCTCTACAACAGCAAAATCTTGTAAAGTTTACTTGGACTTCATCTTTATCTGTTTATAGTCAAAATGTGGTCTTACGACTTCTCTATCCTTACATTACTTAACTCTCTCTGACTCTTAGAATCATAGTGTCACGATATTTAAAAATTATAGATGTTAGAGTTGTAAAAGCTTTTAAGAATCATCTTCCAGGAAAGAAATAATGACATTCAGCCATTAAATATTTGTATTACAATGAAACTGTGGGCAAAAGTGTGTTGTCTTATTCTCTCAAATCCCAAATGTTATCTCATATTCAAGTGTGGCATATTAGAATTAGTACAGCATCATAATTGTTACCACAATCAAACTTATCTGGACTAATTTTATATTTGAGGAACTATAATAATGGACAAATAGTTGACTATATTCTCAAAGGGAGGAAATATATTAAATTTAGTTATTGCATTATATCCATTTGACTTTAGCAAAAGCAATAATTTTTCGGTTAGTAACCTTCTTTATTTTAATTTAAATATTTCCAATTTAACAAGTAAGTATGGTTTCAAGTCAAAGTTTGAGTTAGTTCATTGAAATTGTTTAATATTGGGACGATTAGATTTCACATACTGACAAACGTTTTTATTTATTCAAGAAATTGCCTATAATACTGCCTCTCAAGTAAATGTCTCTTTTTAAAAAAAGATAATAAATGAAAAATAGAGACAAGAAAAAAGTCACAGGACTGTCTTGCTACAATGCTGCATATAGTTAAATTTCTAAATTCTATGTAAAAAGATGTAATACTTTATTCATATTTTTTAAAATACCTTTTACTTTTTAATTTCTTTCTTCATATTCTGTTGGGACTTAAATTTTAACATATCAAAACTTGACGGAAAATACATGTTTCATGTTATGCTTAAGATGTTTGATATTCAGACAGATAGTTAGGTTAAACTCAACTGCATATGTTGTAGGGTAATAATAAGCTTCTCTTCTGGAGGGTTAACAACCTAAGTTTGCAAACCAAAAATTTTAGAAAAAAGAAGGGCTGCAAGATCAGCTAATATTTTAGTCCTAGGCTTTCAAGGTCAGTGAAGACTCAGGACATAGGAGACCCTATACTGTAACATCATTTAACTCAGTTGTGTACCAAATTTTCTGATCAAGGAGATCAAATGATCAAGAAGTTTATGGGGCCACAGAAGAAATCGATGATGTAGAGTGTGCCTAAGGAGGGTCACGTGGAGAGAAAACATTCTCGTACAGAGAAAACTTTCTCTCAGGCTTTCACAGAAAGCAAATTGGTCAAGCAATGGCCATTGACTCATCCACATGACTGACACTGACAATGGATCTACAAACTGCGGTGCAGGGTTTCAGGATAAATCCTGAGAGGTTTTGACTGACCTTAGCAGATACAAAAGTTACCTTTCTTGTTATATGGGGTCTTGCTTTATCTTGATCTTAACCATCCAGCAGAAAGGTATAAAAATGAGGTATAAGGGGTGAAGCCACTTTAGAATGCTAGACTGTAAAGGGCTCAGGTCAACAACTTCTGACATTGTTAGTTGTACAGATGATCCACTACTATTCTGGACTACTGGACTATATTGGAATATTTTGCTGAATTCATGCACTTATAATATTTAAATGACAGTGGAATACCCTTCTCTAACAAAACTAAATAAAAAAAGAAGATACAAATGATTGAGCATTTTGTATCTGTATATTCAAAATAGTTTGGATAGATACACAGCTACATTCTCTTAATTCAAAAAATAAGAATATTTGTTCTAATAGTGTTTGTGGGAAGGTTGTTATTTCTGCATCATGTACAATGAATAACCACTGAGACAACAATGTGCAATGTATTTATTATTGAAACTGTCCTACTGATTAGTTTTGAAACTATCTCACTGCTGTTTCTCAATAAAATTATTTAAAAAATAAAAAAAGAAAAAAATTAGCTAAAGTTTATTTTATTTATTTGGTGCAGGTTCTCACTATGTAGCTCAGACTTATAATGACCCTGCAATCTCAGTCTCCCTAGCACTGGGATTACAGGCATACACTGCCACACCTGGTTTCATTGTCTGACTCAGCATGTGGCCGGCACCACCTGTGCTCGAACTCAGGTGCTTGTTCATGCTAGGCAGGCCCTTAGATGGCTGGATTATTTCACTGCCTCCTGGCTTTAGTTTCATTTATTTTATTGCAAAAGTCATATTGATAAGTATGACTACTGGACTACATTACTGAGGTTTTCATTTGCTTGCAGATAATCCTGGTTGATTACTAGGAACTTCAAAATTGACAAAACATAGGAGCAAAAGTCAATCTCAATCCTCTAGCACACTAAGAACAAATCTAGGAGATAAAGACATACAAAAACTTGGAAATCACATGTGAAATCTCTGAAATGATAGAAACTGAAGTACTGAAAAAAGTCCTTTAGACTACATAAAAGTAAGACTAGAAATAATCTCGCAGGTCCAAAAAAGAAAGGAAAACTTTGTGAAAGAATTGCTCAGAACAACTAAAGAAGAGATAGAAAAATAGAGGAGAATAGAAAAATCATGGAAACACTGAATGAACAACATATTATTCATCAAAATATATTTTTGAGATAATACTGACATAGTGATAGATTGATTTTCATTTGAAAGCTAAAAGTTGATTTTTTAAAATGTTGTGTAGGTTGTCATCTTCACTAATTTAATCCATATAATTGTATCTTATGATAGCTCCTTAAATTCTCATTGACTTTTGTTGGATTTTGCTGTTATAATTTCATGATCACGCATAATGAAGTGTACAATTACAAAAATCTAACATACTCATGCAATCAAAGAATCTTCAATAAATCACAGTAATAAATTTATTGATACAGTTTCCTCCAAGGTATTTAAGACCTTCACTGAGCAAAGATTCTTTTTTGGACTTCTTCCTGTGTTCTTTAATAAAATGTCTTTTCCTAACTCTTGACCAAAAGAGAAAAGGAACTAGAATGGAAAAAAGGAAAAAAAGAAGGATGGGAAAAGAAAAAACACCCACAAAATACAAGATAATTTTACAACTAGTGTCGCTTGGTTCATTTAAAAGAAAATTTTTTTTTATTTAAGAACTTTGGCAGATTCTGTGAAGCCTGTAGGACTCTGGTAAGCTCTGACCTACCTTAGCACCCAGTGCACAGATGTGGAGCTGCTGCAGTGCCCATCAAAACTTTTGAGAACTTAAGAGGACTCTGAGTGGCCTGTGGGGTGCAGGAGCACTGTGACTTGTGGGCCCAGCACGAGCATGCACAGGGCTTTTCTGGAGCCACTTAGGCAGACTCTGAACAACCTACAGGACTGTTTCTGGGTGATTACTAGGAACTTCAAAATTGAAAAGATGCAGGAGCAAAAGTCAATCTCAATTCTCTAGCACACCAAGAACAAATCCAGGAGACAAAGACATACAAGAACTTGGAAATCACACTTAAAATCTCTGAGATGATAGAAACTGAAGTACAAAAAAAGTTCTTTAAGCTACATAAAAATAAGATCAAAACAATCTCTCAGGCTCAAAAAAAGAAACAACAAACTTTGTGAAAGAATTGCTCACAACAACTTGAGAAGAGATAGAAAAGTAGAGGTGAGGGGGCCACGGAGATGGCTCAGCAGAATAAGCACTTCCCTGGCAAACACAAGGACCTGAGTTCAATCCCCCGTTCTGAAAAAAAAAAAAAAAAGAAGAAGAAGAAAGAAAGAAAAGAAAAGTAGAGGTGAATAGATAAAAGATGGAAACACTGAACAAACAATATAGGAAAGAATTAGAATGTATTAAACAGATTCAAACAGATATCCAGGAAATTAAGAACTGCATAGAAATCTGGGAAAACTGCTTTTTGTTTTCTGTATTTAGGACAAGGTCTACATGGTCTCACAAGTAGGTCAGACTTGTAGTGATCGACCTCTTTTCAACCTCCCAAGAGCTGGGATTACAGGCTCACAGCACTATGACCAGTCTCAATTGCCACTGTAGCATGCCTCAGGGGTGAGGCCAGCATGGCATGCCGGGGATTGAACCCTGACCACTAAATCTGCCTAAGCAGGTACTTTAACTTGCTAAGCTATTTGGCCAGACATTGTAATACCAGTTTTTGTTGTTGTTGTTGTTTGTTTGTTTGTTTGTACTGGGGATCAAACACAGGACCTTGTGAAAACTGCATGAATGAAGGGGCTGGGGAGATAATTCAGCAGAATAAATGCCTGCCTGGCAAGCACAAGGACCTGAGTTCAATCCCTGCAAAAAAAAAAAAAAAAA
>NW_004524912.1:1198676-1199706 GCF_000260255.1 Octodon degus
AAAAAAAAAAAAAAAAAAAAAAAGAAAGAAAGAAAGAAAGAAAGAAAGAAAGAAAGAAAGAAAGAAAGACTATTTAAATGTAGTCAAAGATAGACTTTCAGACCTGGAAGACAGTTTGGCAATAAATGAATGTGAAATAAACGTATCTTTAAACTAACAAGGAACCAGGAAATTGTAATTAAGCAACTGCAAGATGATGCAAACAAAAATAATATAAGAATAAGAGGTGTCAATGCAGCAGTTGGAGACAGCACAAAAGGCATAAAAGACTTTTTGGGGAAGTACTAGTAGAAAATTTTCAAAACATGAGAAAAGAACCTGACATACAGTAAGCAAGGTATATAGAATTCCACTCAGCCATAATCATAATAAATCTACACTTAGATGCATAATAATTAAAATATTAGAAATTCAGTAAGAGAGTAAAATATTAAAAACTGCTAGAGAAGTCACCCACAATGGAAAGACCATCAGAATTCTGACAGATTTCTCAACACAAACCACAAAATTAGGAAGCACTAGAGTCAGTATTTCAGGTCCTGAAAGAAAATAACTTCCAACCCAGATTGGTGTACCCTACAAACAGTCTATCAAATTCAATGGAAAATAAGATCCTTCCATGACAAAGAACAAATGAAGAAATTCATGACCACCAAGCCAGCCTTACAAAGATTATTGACAAATATTCTTGAAAAAGACAGAAGTAATCAAAGCTTCACAAACAAGAAAATCGAATCACCAAACATATCAAGTAATTAAAAAGAGTGAAAAAGTACATAACCTATAAGAGAAAAATAACATGACAAAGATAATCTAATACATACAGTTATAGCTATCAATGTATATGGCCTCAATTCACCAGTCAAAAGAAGCAGACTCACAATTTGTGATAGCCAAAACTTGGAAACAACCAAGATGCCCATCACCTAAGGAAAGGTTGAAAAAGATTTGGTATTTTTACACAATGGAGTATTATTCAGCTATTAAGAATGATAAACTGCAAGCCTTTATATTGAAGTGGATGCCACTT
>NW_004524912.1:1200856-1214479 GCF_000260255.1 Octodon degus
GCAGGACTCAGGTCAATAATTTCTGACATTGCCAGTTAAACAGAAGACCCAATGCTATTATGGGCTACTGGACTCTTTTAGAATATTTTGTTGAGTTTACACACCTATAGTATTCAAATAATGGAACTTAGAAAAAAAGGGGGATACAGATGAATGTCCATTTTGCATCTGTGTATTTAAAGTGGTTGGAATAGATATATAGTTACATTGTCTTAATGAATAGAATGATTTGTTCTAATGGTGTTTGTAAATAGGATCTCAGGTCTGCATCTTGTACAGCAATTAACCACTAAGAAGAATATATGCAGTGTGTTGGTTATTGAAACTGTCCTACCTATTTGATTTGAAACTGTCTCATTGCTATCTGTTTATCAATGAAATTATGAAAAAAAAAAAGAAACAGACTGACAGAATGGATTGAAAATAAAATCCAACAGGGGCTGGTGATATGGCTCAGTGGAATAAGCACTTTCCTGGCAGCACAAGGGTCTGAGTTTAATCCGCGGTTTCCCCCCCCAAAAAAAAAAAATCCAACAATATGCTACATACAGGAAACATATTTACTCATAAGGAAATTCACAAACTAAAAGTCCTAAAAGTCAAAGAATGGAAAACAATTCTCCATGCCACAGGAAAGCAGAAAAAGGTAGCTATCCTGCTAGCTGAAAATATGAACCTCAAACCACAAATCAACAAAAGAGATAAGAAGGTCACTAAATACTTACTAAGGGAAAACTTTAAGAGGAAAAGATATGCAGTCAATGTAGGAGCACCTTTCTACATAAGACTAATTTTAACAGACATGAAAAATCAAATAAGCAACAATACAAAGGTAATATGGGACTTCAGCATGCCATGTCACAAATAAATACATAAATTAGGCAAAAAATCAGTGAAGAAATAATAGAACTAAACCAAACTTGTGAGAAAATTGACTTGGTAACTCTTTATAGAGTGTATCACTCAGAAACAACAAAATACCCTTTCTTCTCCGCTGCACATGAGACATTCTACAAGTTAGATCATGTACTAGCAAATGGAGCACTCCTAAGTAAATGCAAAAAGAACTGAAATTATCCCATGCATGCTGTCTGATAATACTGCAATGAAACTGGAAATTGTTGACAAAAGGAACAACCAAACATAAACACATAAAAATTAAATAACAACCTCCTAAACAACCTGTGGGTCAGTCACACTTGAAATCAAAGAAGAAATTTAAAAATATTCACAATTAAAAAATATGTAGGTAAAACTTATTGAAACCTGTGGGATGCAATGAAAACTATTTTAAGAGTAAAATATACAATGGCAAATTTACACATTAAGAAAACTAAATGAGCCCAAATCAGTGATTTATGTTGCATCGCAAGCTCCTTGAAAAAGAAGAATAAGTCAAAACCAAATCCAAAATTAGGCAGGAAATTATAAAGATTAGAGTAGAAATTAATACATTGGAGATGAAGAAAACAATACAAATAACAAATGAATCAAATAGTTGTTTCTTTGAAGGAAGAAATAAAACTGATAAATTCCTAGTCAAACTTATCAGAAAAAGGAAAGAAAAAAATCAAATTCATGTAATAAGGAATAAAATGGGTGAAATCAGTACAGACCCTAGAGAAATTCAGAAGATCATTCATTTCTACTTTCAAAATCTTTACTCCTACAAGATGCAAAATACAGAGGAAATGGACATTTTACTAGATACATATAAAATGCCAAAGCTGAATCAAGAAGATGTACAAACTCTGAATGATGAGGAAATTGAAAATGTAATAAAAATCTACCAAAAAATGCAATAAAAATCTACAAACAAAGAAAAGCCCCAGCACAGGGGAGCCTGAAATCAGGAGGAGCACCACAAGTCCAAAATGCGTAGTGAGACCCTGTACCAAATACACAAATGACAAAAAAAAAATGGAAAAAGAGGAAAACCCCAGTCCTGATGGATTCACATCAGAATTCTACAAGGAATTTTAGAGCAGATTTAATGTCAACTTTCCTCAAACTCTTCAATGAAATTAAAATGAAGCAATTTTCCCAAACTCATTTAAGAGACAAGTACTATTCTGATTCCAAAACCAACGATCCAATTAAAAAAGAAATCTGCAGACCAATCATTCTAATGAACATAGATGCAAAACCATCATACAGAAAAAAAATCAATATTATACATCATAGCTAAGATTCCTTCCATGAATGCAGTGATGGTTCAACATATGAGAACCCTTAAATGTAAACACCACATCATTGAACCAAGAACGAAAACCACATGATCATATCAATAGAGGTAAAAAGGCTTTTGACAAAATCCCAACACTCATTCATGGTAAAAACCCTACAGAGAATCACAATAGATGGTGTATATCTCAAAATGATAAAAGCCATCTATGAGAAACCAACATTCAACATCATAATAAATGGGCAAAAACTGAAGGCCTTCACTTTACAATCAGGAACAAGAGACCTACTGGTTTCAGCCCAGCTGCAGCATGAGTGAGACCCTCTTCCACCCCCTTCGGACACCCCCAACGACTCCGCAGCACCTCCCTCACCCCAGTAGCTGAATAGGAATTTCTGCCACATTCTGGGAACCCCCAGACCCAGTCCCAGCTCAGGCCCGGTGAGTGTGTGGGAGAGCTTCCGGCTGCCCTGTGCCAGTGGAACCTACTGGTCCCAGCCCAGGCGCAGGGTGAGTAAGACCCCCTTCCATCCCCGTGGGACACCCCAGTGACTCAGTAGTATGCCCCCAACCCGCCCGCTAAGTAGGAATTTTTGCCGCGTTCCAGGAACCTCCAGATCCAATCCTAGCCCATGCCCAGTGACTGTGTGGGAGAGCTGCCTCTCCCCACTGCACCACCTTTTCCCCTCCAGAGTCAGCTCAGACCTGGCATACAGACCTGGGTGAAACCCTGTAGCTGCAATCCCTGCAGAGTGTAGGGGACAGAAAAACCCATCTACTTCAGGAGCAGAACACCTTGCCAGAGGGACACAACAGGTCCACTCCCAAGGGCAGAAACAGGAAAGAGCTGAGCACAGCAGCCAGACCCAAGCAGGGCATAAATCCACACTTTGTAGATCTGCACCTGAACTTCAGTAGGTGCTAAGGTTATAACTACAGCAATGGTCAGAAGATAGTGCTACACAAAGTGACGAGAATAAACAAAATGCAATCTCAGAACCCAAGCCCACCCATAACAAATGCAGAGGACAATAACACAGAACAAATTGGGAACCACACAGCTGAGAGCAATGAATCAATGGTTTCTGCAATAAAGAAACAGCAGCAGAAGGGAATAGAGGAACTCAGACTGGAAATAAAAAAAGAAATCCCTGAATTAATAACATCTGCAGTAAAGAATCAAATACAGAAACATGGAGGAAACCCAATCCCCATGCAGAACAAGTGCAGAGGACACTAGCTAGGCTCAAATGTATGAATTAATAGAGTTGATAGTAAATAAGCAACAGCAGAAAGTCATAGAGGATATCAGAGTGGAATTCTTTTCTACTAGCTCAGCTCAAATGTATGAATGAGAACAAATAAATACCCTAATGCTGCACCTTCAGCAACTAGAAACGGAAGAGTAAACCAAGCCCAGAGCCCAAAGACGGGAAGAAATGATAAAGATAAGAGCAGAAATTAATTCAATTGAGACGAAGAAAACAATTCAAAGAATTAACAAACACAAAGCTGGTTCTTTGAAAGATTAAATAAAATCATTGATAAGCCCCTAGCTAACCTCATCAAACAGAGGAAAGAAAAAATTCAAATACAAGCAACAAGGAATGAAAAGGGTGTAACTACAACAGAACCAGTGGAAATTCAGAAGATTATCAATATCTACTTTGAGAATCTCTACTCTCACAGAGAAGAAGAAACAGAAGAAATGGACAGATTACTAGAAAGGTACAAATTGCCACAACTGAGTCTACAAGATATAACCACTCTCAAAAACCCAATAATAACCAATGATATACAAGATGTACTTAAAAACCTACTGTCAGAGAAAAGTCCAGAACCAAATGGGTGCACAGCTGAATTCTACAAAATTTGCAAAAGATGTAGTCCCTATACTCCTCAAACTCTTCAATGAAATATCAAAGGAAGCAATCCTCCCAAAATCATTGCTGCAGGCAAGTATTATACTGACACCAAAACCAGGGAAAGACGCAACTAAGAAAGAGAACTACAGGCCAAACTCCCTCATGAACAAAGATGCCAAAATTCTCAATAAAATCCTAGAAAATAGAATATGGAAAATCATCAAGAAGATCATACATCATGACCAGGTAGGATTCATCCCAGGGATGCAAGGATGGCTCAATATTCAAAAATCTATAAATGTAATACACTATATCAATAGAGCGAAAACTGAAAAGCACATGATCATCTCCATTGATGCAGAAAAGGCTTTTGACAAAGTCCAACGCTCATTCATGTTTAAAGTCCTACAGAAAATTGGAATAGATGGCCTCTACTTCAATCTGGTAAAAGCCATTTATGAACACCCAATGGCTAACATAATCCTAAATGGGGAAAAAAATGAAATCTTTTACACTTAGATCTGGTGCAAGACAAGGATATCTTCTCTCACCACTACTATTGAATATAGATCTGGAATCATTAGATATAATCATTAGACAAGAGAAAGAAATAAGATTAGGTAAAAAATAAGTTAAATCATCTTTATTTGCAGATTACATGATACTGCACTTGGAAGACCCAAGAAACTACACTGAGAATCTACTAGAATTAATACAGAATTTCAGTAGCATAGCAGGTTATAAAGTCGATACCCAAAAGTCAATATCATTCTTCTACACAGAAAACAAACACACTGAGAGGGAAATTATAGGAACAATACCTTTACAATAGCACTGAGGAAAATAAAATACATAGGAATTCATCTAACTAAACAAGTCAAAGAGCTCTTCAAGGAAAATTACAGTACTCTGAAAAAAGAGATCGTAGAGGATTTCAGAAAATGGAAAGATATTCCATGCTCCTGGATAGGAAGAACCAGCATTGTGAAGCTGGCCATACTCCCAAAATTGCTATACAGATTTAATGCAATCTATATCAGATTGCCACCAAAATACCTCACAGACCTAGAGTAATCATTCCTAAAATTTATTTGGAACCAGAAAAGACCTAGAATAGCAAAGGAAATCCTGGGCAATAAAGACAAGGCAGGAGGCATTACAATTCCTGACTTGAAATTATGCTACAAGCCTACTATGATAAAATCAACATGGTACAGGCAACAAACTAGAATTGAGGATCAATGGAATAGATTAGAAGATGCTGAAGCCCCTACGAACACACTCAGCCACCTTATCTTTGACAAAAGGGCCAAACATACTCAGTGGAAGAAAGCTAGCCACTTTAATAAACGGTGCTGGAAAATCTGCCTCTCTACATGCTGAAAACTCAAACTTGACCCAAGTCTATCTCCATGCACTAAACTAAAGTCAAAATGGATTAAAGATCTAAACATTAAAGCAGAGAAGCTAAATCTCCTGGAAGAGAATTTAGGAGGAACTCTTGAAGACATAAACATAGGCAAAGACTTCATGAACAGAAATCAAATTGCATGGGAAACAGTTGAAAGAATTAACAACTGGGACCTGCTCTTACTGCAAAGTTTTTTCACCTCAAAGGAAATTACCAACAAAGTGAAAAAGCAACCCACAAATTTGGAAAAAATCATGACAAATAAGTACTCAGACAAAGGTCTGCTCTGTAGAATTTATACAGAAGTAAAAAACACTAGGGCCCCAAAATTTAAAGACCCAATCCTGAAATGTGCATCCGAGATGAACACACGCTTCTCAGAGGAAGAAATTAAAGAAGCAGATAAATATATGAAAAAATGCTCCACATCACTAGCCATTCTTGAAATGCAAATTAAAACCACATTGATATATCATCTCACCACAGAAAGCATGGCTATCATAAAGAAATCACCCAACAACAAATGTTGGAGAGGCTGTGGGGAAAAAGGAACCCTTCTCCACTGCTGCTGGGAATGTAGACTGGTGCAACCGTTATGGAAATCAGTGAAGATACTCCTTAGAAAAGTTGTACTGGAAATCCCACTTAAACCAGCTATTCCTCTACTGAGAATTTTCCCGGAGGTTCTGAAAACTTCATATCATATTGATGTATGTGTGCCCATATTTATAGCAGCACAATTTGTAATAGCCAAATCTTGGAAACAACCAAGATGCCCATCACCTGAGGAATGGTTGAAAAAGATTGACTTGGCCCATGAGTCGAGACATGGGGTAATGACCTGGAGGAGGAACAGGGATGAACAAGACAGGGCAAGAGACATGAGAGACGGAGACAAGACAGGCTTTCTGATCAAGTCTCGTTTATTGAGGAAGTGAGCAGGGTCTAAATAGCCGTATAGTGGATCCAGCTGGGTGGGACTAGTTGTGGATTGGTAGTGGAGGTCCAGGACCACAGGAAGATGTCAAGGCAAGCAGGGTTTGGTGCTGCAGCATTTCTTGCCCAAATAAGGGAAAATATGACAGGAGAGTTCTATCGCTCCCCACATATCCCCCTTTTTATTAAATATATTAAGCAGAAATTGACAGTGCCTTGCGGGGACAATGCCTGGCTTGGGTCAAGGACTCTTTCACATGAGATCGACCAGACCTTACCCATCTTGGGATTGCAGGGCGGCAGTAGGCCCTGTTCCTGTCTTAGGTGGTCGGCGGCACTGCATGTGGGTCCTAGTTGCCCATCATTGACTACTTGTCCATCTCACCAGGGAGCCCACATCAGATTAGACCACATTACGATAGGGTCTATTTGAGGGAACCCTCTCATGATACTCTTGTTGATCTGCCATTTCCAGCTGATGATAATGTATTTGGATGGGCTTTGCAGCAAAGGCATCTAAACGTGAGCTGATGAATTCTGTAAGCTTTTGAAAAATACAAGGTCCTATCATGAGCAACAGTAGGAGTGAGAAGAGGGGTCCCAACAGGGGCACAAGATAGGTGAACATCCCTCCCCATAGCAAGGAGAAGGGGTCATCCACAAGCTGTTGTCTCCACTTGAGTAGTTGATCCTGAAGCTCTCGGATTTTGTCTCGAACTATGCCTGATTTATTAACATAAAAGCAACACCTTTCCTGTAAAGCAAGACATATTCCCCCATGCTCTGCTGTCAGAAGGTCCAAGACTCTCCTATTTTGCAAGACCACTTCTGCTAGCAAATCTATCTGGTCTTGGATATCTTGGATAGTACCAGATAATGCTCAAACATCATCAATCAGTTGATTAGATAATTTAATATAAGAATGTACTGCTACCCTCAACCCCGCTGAACCTGTCCCCATGGCCGCTTTGACTCCTAGCTCCACTAGTAAGGGGATGAATTGGACCGTCCTCTTTTTGTGGCCTTGGAAGCAGGCCTGGGCATTTTGCTGCCACCTGTGCCCTGCTCCCCGCTCCCCTGTTGTTGCTCCCTTTCTTCCTCCTCCCCTGCTTCTCCTGTTGTTGCTCCTTTCTTTGTCCTCCCCTGCTTCTCCTCTGCTCTCTATCCCCTCATGCCGCCCTGTCCTAGTTGACTGTCATTGCCATGCTGCATCATCCCATAGTCACATTCTACTCACCATCTTTCTACTTACTGCCTGTTCCTCTTTGTTGCCTAGGCCTATAGATTACTCCCCACCTCTTCTCTATAGCCATTCTTTTCTCAACTATCTAGTTGGTGCCACTTTATCAGATTTGTGCCTCTTTTCTCCATAAAAGTCTGCTCTTCCTGGACCTACCCTCCTTCAGATTCCTTCTACCCTTTCTCTACTACCATGTCTTCTTTCACCATCATCTGTTAATCATCTGGATCTTCCTTTATTCTGGCATCTTGCTACTCTTAAACTGCTTCTTCCTTCCTTCCCTCTTAACATACTTTTTTTTTCTGTTCTTCCTTTTCCAACCAGTAAGTACCAAAGGTGTCTACAGCCAGTCTCCCCACTGGCTTTAGTAATTACTGTAGATTTATTTGGTCTTTCTTTTCCTTTATTCCTCCTTTTAGGTTGAGCCTCACACAGGGACCATACTTCAATTCATTTGACCGGGGGCCATCACTTCCAAAACCGGAAATGCCATTTTGGGCGGGGGGCCTATTGTGTTCAGGCACCATTTTAGGCAAGGGCCCACTGGACTCAGGCTCCATCTTAATGGCACCATGTGTCTGATCAGCCTGTAAAGATTGTAAATGTAATGTAAGCCTCTCAAACCGTCTATTTTCCAGGTCCAAAAGCACATTGGAAAATTTAGGAGCAAATTTGGAAAGTTCATTACTATCTGGAGGTGGTTTTGTATCAACTGGTGCTGCAACGGGGTCAGAACAGTATTTGGAAGCCTCTTTGGCTAAGGCTTCCCAATTGACCTCTTGTAAAGTTCTAAGGTTGGGATACAAAGATTTATAATGGGTCAGGAGAGGAGCCTTGGGCAGAGGTGGTGGAGGTGGCAAAAGCTCAGAAGGGGGAGGCAGCAGCTGCTCATTAAGGGAAGGTGGAAGCTGCTCGTTATCTTGGGGTTTAGTTAACACTTCATTGGCCTCCTCACCGTGGAGAGAGGAGACATCTAAACCAGCCTGGGAAGGGGCCGAAGTGGGCCTATTTGAGTTATGCAGGACAGCTTCTCCATGGGTAATCATTTCCCCGACCAAAGGGTCTCTATGTCTCTGCATAAGAATCTCATCAATCAAGCCCCAGTAAGAAAATGCTGTGATTGGGACTTTTTCAGTACCTATCCTCCATGCAAGGACACACGTTGGGAGCCACTTGACTCGGCCTAAGAGTCGAGATGTGGGGTAACGACCTGGAGGAGGAACGGGGATGAACAAGACAGGGCAAGAGACACGAGAGACGGAGACAAGACAGGCTTTCTGATCAAGTCTCATTTATTGAGGAAGTGAGCAGGGTCTCAATAGGCGTATAGTGGAAGCAGTTGGGTGGGACTAGTTGTGGATTGGTAGCGGAGGTCCAGGACCACAGGAAGATGCCAAGGCAAGCAGGGATTGGTGCTGCAGCACTTCTTGCCCAAAGAAGGGAAAATATAACAGGAGCGTTCTATCGCCCCCAACAAAAGATGTGGTATTTTTACACAATGGAGTATTATTCAGCTATTAAGAATAATAAACTCGAGAAGACACTCTCTCAGGCTTTCACAGAGAGCACATTGGCCAAGCAATGGCCGTGACTCATCCACATGGCTGCACTGATGAAGGTTCTACAATCTGAGGTACAGGATCTCAGGACAAATCCTGAGGGCGTTTCACTGACCTTCTCAGACCAAAAAGCTACAACTCTTGTTGCATAGGTCCTGCTTTACCTTGGTCTTAACCATCCAGTAGAAAAGTATGAAGTCGAAATATAAGAAATAAAGCCATGCTGTTAAGTTGAGCTGTGGGGGACTCAGGTCAATAATTTCTGACATTGCCAGTTAAATATAAGACCCAATGCTATTATAGGCTACTGGACTCTTTTAGAATATTTTGCTGAGTTTACACACCTATGATATTCAATAATGGAACTTAGAAAAAATGGGGTATACCGATGAATGTCCATTTTGTATCTGTGTATTCAAAGAGGTTGGGATAGATATATAGTTGCATTCTCTTAATGAATAGAAGGATTTGTTCTAATGGTGTTTGTAAATAGGATCACAAGTCTGCATCTTGTACAGCAATTAACCACTAAGAAGAATATATGCAGTGTATTATTTGTTGAAACTGTCCTTCCGATTTGATTTGAAACTGTCTCATTGCTATCTGTTTGTCAATAAAACTTTGAAAAAAAAAGAATAATAAACTCGAAGCCTTTATATTGAAGTGGATCTCACTTGAACATATACTCATAAGTGAAGTAAACCAGACACACATGTGTAAATATCATATAGTTTCCCTAGTATAAGAACTCAAAAGAAGAAATACAAATAGAAAGGTGTAATATAAGTAAAAGGAAAGCAGGATCTCAAGGACTAGCTAATCAAGAGAGGGAAAGAAGAAGAGCTAGGAAACATGACAATGTCAAGCCATACCATTATATGTAGAAGATGGGCAAGGCAATGATTCTATGAATCTCCAGAAGATCTTTGAATCTAGCAATTAATTGGAAAGATTCTCACCCTGACTAACTATATATACTGATACCTGTGAACTAAGCAACTGAACTACAGATGGTAATCTGTAATAGTAGTTTCATGTTTGGAGTGCCTGTCATTCTGGTCTTCTGAATATGGACTGCTAGTCATGACATACCAGTTGCTGCTATGCTGTCTCTTTGGTAGATGGTTGTTCAAAAAGAAGGGGGTGGTGAATGAAAGCAAGAGACAGAAAAAGGAATATTGTGGGACTGTCTTGCTTCAAGGTTGTATATGGTTAGTTTTTTGGGCTTATGTGTACACATAAGAAGTATATAATTCTTTATGCCTAGTTTTAAAATGTATTCTAATTTCTAAATTTTTATCTTACTCTGTAGCTTCTCAAAATTTAACATATCAATACTTGATGAAAAATATCTGTTCCATATTATGCCTAAGATGTTTGATATTCAGACAGATAGTGAGGTTAACTTAACAACCTAATTTGTATGGTAATAACAATAAGTTTGTTTTCTGGATGGTTAACAACCTAAGTCTGCAGACCAAATTAGAGAAAAAGGAGTGCTGCAAGGAAAGCCAACTTTTTGAACCTAGCCTTCCAAGATCTATTAAGACTCAGGACATATGAGAACTTGTACTGTTACATCATGTAACTCAGTGATGTCCCAAATTTTCTGATTGAGGAGATTAGGGGGTAAAAGCAGAAAGTGATCAATGATGTAGAGTTTTCCTAAGGATAGTCACATGGAGAGAAAACATTCTCTCAGGCTTTCACAGAGAGCACATCGGCCAAGCAATGGCCGTGACTCATCCACATGGCTGACACTGACAAAGGTTCTACAATCTGAGGTACAGCATCTCATTATAAGTCCTGAGGGGATTTCACTGACCTCATCAGTCCCAAAAGCTACAACTCTTGTTGCATAGGTCCTGCTTTACCTTGGTCTTCACCATTCAGAAGAAAAGTATAAAAATGAAATGTAAGAAATAAAGCCATGCGGTTATGTTGAGCTATAGGGGACTCAGGCCAACAATTTCTGACATTGCCAATTAAGCAGAAGACCCAATACTACTATGGGCTACTGGACTCTTTTAGAATATTTTGCTGAGTTTACACACCTGGAATATTCTAATAACAGAACTTAACAAAAAAAAAAGGGATACAGTTGAATATCCATTTTGCATCCGTGTATTCACAGTGGCTAGGATAGTTATATAGTTACATTCTCTTAATGAATATAGCTATTTGTTCTAATGGTGTTTGTAAATAGAATATCATGTCTGCATCTTGTACAGCAATTAACCCCTCGGAAGAATGTATGCAATGTGTTAATTATTGAAACTGTCCTACCAGTTTGATTTGAAACTCTCTCATTGGTATTTGTTTCTCAATAAAATTATGAAAACAAATCAAAGGATTGCAATACAAAAGAAATAAAAAGTAAAAATAAAAATTGAATAAAAACAAAAAATAAATGAAATCGAGAACAAGACATAGATGTCCACTTTCTCCATTCCTATGCCAAACAGTTCAGAAAACATTAGCCAGACAACTAGAAAAGAGTGATAAATAAAAAGAATAAGAATTGTAAAAGAAGAAATGGAATTCTATTCTTTGAAGATACATGATACTCTATATTTAGGACCCCAAAATCTCCACCAGTGTCTTGTAGATTTAATCACCAAATTCAGCAATGTAGCAGAATACAAACTCAACATCCAAAAAGAGGAACAGTGGAATAAATCAGATGTGCATGTGAAAACATTGTGTTGTCTCCTTAGTGTGAGTACCTGGAAGAGAAAAAATGGTATCAAGGAGTACAATAGATACAGTGAAAAGGGAATGAACTTATTCAAAAAGAGTTACCGAGTTGAGGTGAAGGATAGGAGAGGGATGGAGGAAATATTTATCTATGTATGAAAGCAGGATGGTTTGGACAACTGCACCGTACATTTCTGCTGACCTATGGAAAGAAGCAGTTAATGCTTTAATTTGTTTCATCTCCTATCCTGAATTGTTTTTACATTTCTTTCTTTAATTTCTTATACACTTCTTTCTTCTTCCAATTTTACATGCATATATCTGTTAATACGAATAAATGTTTGGATGACAACACTATGTATTACAACAAATACTGTGACATTCTTATTAATTTGTTAAGTGAAAGTCTGTATTACTTGTGATATTTTTTGTTTTAATTCTAATTTCTACTCTCTTTTAAAATAAAAAAGAGGGGCTGACATGATAGCTCAGCAGATTAAAGCACATGCTTAGGCATAGCAGCAGCACCCATGATCCTTGGCATGTTGTGCCGGTCCCTCTCATGGAGCACGCTGAAGTGGTGACTGAGACTGGGTGTGGTGGAACACACCTGTAGTCCCAGCACTTGGGAGGCTAAAAACAGGAGAATAACTCTAAGTCCTATCTACATAGTGAGACCATGTAGACCCTCTAGACTTTGTTTCAAATAGAGAAAAAATAAAAATAAAATAAAGAAAAGATTTGTGCTATTATTGTAGAATTTTTAAAGTCCATATCTTGTACTCTGATTAGCTACTTTAAATATTTTTTAACAATACTAAATGTTAACTATTGTTATTCTCCTAGTCTTTTGATTATCAAAATTAATTTTTATTCTCCTATTTTTATGATTTTTTCATAAAATGAAATATCTTTTCTAAAACATATGAATTTTTGAAAATTGTGTTGCTTATTGTCTTATTGTGGATATTAGAAAATTCTTTATTTTGATTGCATGCTCTTTATCAAATACATAAGTTGAAAAAGTTTTCTCCCAGTATTTGTGATAACTTTTCATTTTCATTTTTTAAAAAATCTTTTCATTTTTTTATTTGGTACAGAGTTTCACTATACAGCTTGGACTAACAGTGATCCTCTTATCCTAGCTTCCCAGCGCTGGGGATTATCGGCATGTGCTGCCATACCAGATTTCAGTGTCTAGACAGGCATACTCAGAATGTCTGTGGCCCGCACATTATGTGGTGCTCAGCATCGAGCCAGGTCTTCTACTTGCCAGGCAGTCACTCAGACCTTGGTGCTTTCTTTCCAGTCTCTCATTTTCCTAATGATATCTTTCAAAAAATGAAGCTTTGACAAAGTTCATTTATTAATACTTTTTTGATGAATGGTACTTTTGTGTCATATTTAAGATATCTTTGCTTAACTCTGTCACAAATGTTTTGTGTTTTTTTAAAATAAATTTGTTACTGTTTAGATATTATATTGCATTCTCAACTTCATTTTTTAAGGTGAGAATATAAAATTGGAGGCTTACTATTTGTTTATTTGCTCTTCAGGGAGAAAGGAACATGAAAGCACAATTCTCCCAGAATCTTTATTTTTATTTTTTTATTTATTTATTTATCTATTTATTTTTGGTGCAACTGGGGATTGAATTCAGGCCCTTGCATTTGCCAGGGAAGCACTTATTCTACTGAGACTGCTCCTGGCCAGAACCATTCTTTTTTTTT